>NC_064868.1:53689327-53787385 GCF_024139225.1 Suncus etruscus | reverse complement strand
CATCGTCCTGCTCAAAAGAGACTTCCCTTAACACTGAGAAGACTTAACAACAACAACCTGCTTACAGGACAGGGCTTCCTGCATTCCCCTTTCATGGTGAGGTGAAACGAAAAGGCACTCCACATCATGACTTCAATGTAGGACATGCAGATTCCAGAATCTTTAATACAGAAACATGAGACCAACAACAGAGACTGTGTGATAAGTGTGTTGGCGCTACGGACAATGTCTTGGAGTGAACGATAACTTTCCTGAGGCCTAGAGCTGGTCTTATGCCAGGAAACTTCAGGGGTAGGATCTCTTTGTATTTAGGCCAAGGCTATTCCTTTCCATGCCTCTCATATTTTGGTGGGCCTATGCAAACAACAATTGCCACTCTAACACCGTTTTTACTGTGCTCCTTTGACTCTAATCCTTAAAACACACCCACTTAAAATTTGAGGTTAACTTAAGCTAATATGCATGTACATGGAAATGTAAAAAAATACTATGCCTCTAATGTTTAAGGAGTTACGTAAGTTTGATGGCTTTAGATTGCCTTGTGTGCTGTTAAGAAATATTATAATGTGCTACAATCTGGGGACTTGAGGGAAAAAGTAATTGCACATGGATTCTGTTTTATTTATCTTAACTTTCTTTGGTGAAAATTCAAAGTTAAGATATCAGCAAGGGGACTTCTTCTGATAATTATGTTATGGGTGATTGTCCTTCCACTGTAACTTTACCTTATCCTCTTTCTTTGCATCTTTTGTTCTCATAATTCATAATAAAAAATTATAAAAAAAAAAAAAAAAAAAAAAAAAAAAAAAAAAAAAAAAAGAAATAGAATGTGTTACAATCTGGGGACTTGAGGGACAAAGTAATTGTACATGGATTGTTTTATTTATCTTAATGTTCTTTGGCTGAAACTTCAAAGTTAGGGGACTTCTGAGAATTATGTTATGGGTAATTGTCCTTCCACTGTAACTTTACTTTGTTCTCTTTCTTTGCATCTTTGTTCTCATAATTAAAAATAAAAAAAAGAAAAGAATCCCCCACAAAAAAAAGATGATAAAATTAAAAATTATTTGTCTTTGGGGCCGGCGATGGTGGCGCTAGAGGTAAGGTGTCTGCCTTGCAAGCGCTAGCCAAGGAAGGACCTCGCGGTTTGATCCCCGGGAGTCCCATATGGTCCCCCCAAGACAGGGGCGATTTCTGAGCGCTTAGCCAGGAGTATCCCCTGAGCATCAAACGAGTGTGGCCTGAAAAACCAAAAAAAACATATTTGTCTTTGAATTTGAGACTGATTTCTTTGATTACAGAAGCTTACAACAGTCAAGATTGTTCTATTTGGAAAGTCAAGCTTATTGAGAAAACATCTCTCTTTTATTTGCATGGAAGATAGGATACCCCAAATCTAGCCTTCATTATCCTGCTGATTGCCAAGAGTCAAGCAGAATATGAGAGGGGGCAGAAAGGTCATGTGGTATGGCTTAGGATTCTGCTAGTAGGGATGGAAGGAGAAAGTAATCTTACTGCTATGTAGAAGATACTGACAAACACCAGAATTTCCTGCTTTGAATTGGAAAGGCACTTATTTCTGAATATCCAGGTAAGTCCTTAATCCTCCACTTGCAACACATAGAAGTTTGATTGCCAGATAAATATTATTCAAACACTACTTTGTATGACTCTTTCAGACAGCATCCTCTGATAATTCCTGGGTTTGCCAGAGATTTCATTTCAAAACATGCCCTTGAGTTATATCCAACTGATAACATTTTGTTCTCCAAAACTGTTGGAGGGAATGGAGGCATCATTGGGGTTGGCTAAGAGTTCTATGGAGTGTAGTTTGCCTTAATATTTTGAATAGTTTTCCAGAAAATTTCTCTTATAATGTAAGTTGTATACAATCCAAGGGGTTACCAATATTTCTTGTTTCTAGACTGAATAAACATTTATTTGTGGGTTTGGATCTTTTTTTTTTGTAAGGGTAATACCAACACATTCAGACTTGGTAGACCACCTTGTACTTGTGCTACCTAGTATGCCATGGCCATAATCTTCCAGGTAGGAAGCTCAAGCTTTCTAGGTGTGTTAATGTTTCTATCACCTAGTCTTGGAGGAGGTGGAGGGTTGAAAGAAGACATTGATGTAGGTAGAAGAAATAATTGGGCCTGATTAATTCTTCCAGGGAAGTCAGCAATATAGAACTGTGGCGGTTGTGTAATTATCAAGATTCCCTGTATCTTTGAGTCTTGGAAATTGTGTGCCCTTCCAATCCATGCACTTATCTAAAGATGCAAACTCCTTGTGTTTCCACCTAGAGAACTCCCTAAGCACTTCTGGGTCATGCTTCCATTAAGTCTCATCTCTTGCCTCTACTTTGGGTGAGTTAAGTAGGAGTAACATGGATGCTCCTCAGTATTGCTCCTCAACCCTGGCTCCAAACATGTGAGCCACTGTGTAAGTTAATGGAGATATTTAAGAATAGTTACTAAGCACACCAAAATTTAACTGGTAAATTAAGAGCAGAGATCAATACATGTCAGGAAGCCAACCAGGAGGCACCCTTAAAATATAAAGTTTGACAATTTCCTATTTTATTTTGGCCTGCTTCCCTCCATAGCTAAATTATTTGTCATTTTACCCTGGGGATTCTTCTGACCTTGGGTTTCTGTTAGGGAGATGATTTCCTACAGGCCAGTATTATCCAGATCATATGACTTTCTAGAATAATGTACCTATATTTAGTTAAAATATGGGTCAACTTTAGGGCTGAAGAGATAGTTCAGTGTGTAGGGAATTTGCCTTGCATGCAGCTGACCATGGTAGAACCCTGTATGGTCTCACCAAGAGTAATTCCTGAGTACAGAGCTAGGAACAACCCCCCAACCCACCAGATATAGCTCTCCAAAAATATAGATCAATTTTAAGCATAAGCATTTTCATAACACTGTTTAGATGACTTTTATTAATAGAATTGAAATTAGAAAGTAAAAACAAAACAAAACAAAAACAAAAATGATAGCAAGCAGGTAAGGACTTGCCTTACACATAGCTGACCTGGGTTCAATCACGTGGCATCCAGGCCTGTCAGGAGTTAATTCCTGAGCACAGAGCCAGGAGTAAACCAGGAGTACTACCAGACATGGCCCCAAAATATTCAACAACAAAATAATTTCACATCCTTGTTTTACTTCTTTGGAAACCTAACTGACCTTCCCTTTCTTTCCAATGGCACTGGCTCTAGCTCAGTGATTATTTAAGAAACTGTGATTTAGTTATTGATAGTTGAGTTTTATGCAAATTTTAACACTAATCCCACCACCCATGTCAACTTCCCCTCAACAGTGTCCTTAGGTCCCCTCCCTCCCCCCTCCCCACTAGCCATTCCCTGCCTGCCACTCTGCCAGGCAAATTTTAAAGTTTGGTAGCTGTAAGGTTCTTTTGGTTTTTGGGTCACATCCGGCGGCGCTCAGGAGTTACTCCTGGCTCTGCACTCAGAAGTCGCTCCTGGCAGGCACGGGGGACCATATGGGGTGCAGCGATTCAAAACACCTTCCGTCCTGGATGGGCTTCTTGCACGGCAAACGTCCTTCCACTGTGCTCTCTCTCCAGCCTGTAGTTGTAGCTTTGATTCCATGTTTTCTGTTACTGAGTTTGTGCTTTGGATATATAGCTATGCCACTTTATCTCCTTAACAGTATACCTGAGGCCCCTGACACATTCATGACTTTACTTTCTCTTCTTTCTTCACCCCTTGATTTAAATCGTTTCCTTCTTTTTCTTTCTCCTCCTATACTTTGGGATAAAGAGTGGCCTATGCATTCCCCCTTTACTACATTTCCTCACCCAGTTATTCAGTTATTCTAGTTGCCACAGACAAATGAGATCATCCTGTTTGTCTTTCTTCTTCTGTCTTACTTCACTCAGCATGGTATCCTCCAGTTCCATCCAAACTGTATCAAATCACACTATTTCATCATCCCTCACAGCTGCATAATATCTATTGATAAAAGTCAGATTATTCAAAATGGATTAAGGAGGGCTAGAGCAATAGGGTGTTTGCCTTATAGTCAACCTGGATTCAATCTCCAGCATCCCATATGGTCCCTCAAGCACTGACAGGAGTAATTCTTTAGTGCAGAGCCAGTATAACCCCTGAACATTGCCAGATTTGGCCCAAAAATATTTTAGTTTAACTTCAAAACTATAATACAATCAATTACTTGGGAACTATACAATACTGAATGCAACCTCCCTTACACCTAAGTATGTTATTTTCAAGGGAAAACATTATCTGGAGGGGAGTAATTGGATTACACTCAGATAGCACTCAGGATTTACTCCTGGCTCTCTGGTCATGGAAAACTCCTGGCAGTGCTGAGGGACCATATATGGTACCGGGAGTCAAATCCTCTATCTGTTGCTTTGGATACCTACACAACTTTCAGCTTTTTCTCTTACTGTCTCCCATTCTTCCTCACTCCCACTCCACCCCACCATACCTATTCCCAGTGCTAGGAAGCCACTAAGCCAATTCCCCCAGCCCCTGCCTCTTTTCATTTATCCCTCATTTTTTTTTTTCGGTTTTTGGGCCACACCCGGCGATGCTCAGGGCTTACTCCTGGCTGTCTGCTCAGAAAT
The DNA here is from genome assembly GCF_024139225.1 of Suncus etruscus. Lineage (NCBI taxonomy): Eukaryota > Metazoa > Chordata > Mammalia > Eulipotyphla > Soricidae > Suncus > Suncus etruscus. Next base: position 53,782,756 of record NC_064868.1, on the reverse strand, counting down.
AGCTCCTGGCAGGCACGGGGGACCATATGGGACACCGGGATTCGAACCAACCACCTTTGGTCCTGGATTGGCTGCTTGCAAGGCAAACGCCGCTGTGCTATCTCCCTGGGCCCCTATCCCTCATTTTTATGCCTATATCTCTATTCACATGTCTCTTAGCTTCATGTCTCTTCATTCAGTTCCATCTGTTTGTTTCATTTTGCTTGCTCTTCCTGGAAAGCATCAGATGTGTGACCCCACTTTGTCTGAGAAGCAAGTTCATGGGGAGGCCAAGAGGTAGTGCTAGGGTACAACTCAGGTCTTGACCTAGAATCTAGAGACCTGCAAGGTTCTGGGTGCCCAGTTACATAGTAATATTGTAAATAGGAGATGCCTGGGGCCGGGCGGTGGCGCTGGAGGTAAGGTGCCTGCCTCGCCTGCGCTAGCCTAGGACGGACCGCGGTTCGATCCCCCGGCGTCCCATATGGTCCCCCAAGAAGCCAGGAGCAACTTCTGAGCGCATAGCCAGGAGTAACCCCTGAGCGTCACAGGGTGTGGCCCAAAAAAAAAAAAACAAAAAAAAAAAAAAAAAAAAAAAAAAAAAAAAAATAGGAGATGCCTTTGCCCTCACCACTGGGATTTGCCCACTGTCCACTGCTGCCCTCTATCATGCCCACATCTCACTTTTTGTGGGTGCTCTTTCCCTCTTTATTTTGGTTCGGGGGGGTTGCCTTTTCACGCTATGCTGAGGCTTGATCCCAGGAATGCTGCATCACTCCTGTCAGTTATCTCCCCTCTAAGACCAATCCGGCAACTCTGGGTCCTCCAATGCCCAAACTTTGGGTTCTCCAATGCCAGTACTGGGGCCACCCCTCTCCAGTCCAAACCCCGCTCCAGTTAACTGAGACTAGCTAAGGTCAGAGATTATTAAACGCCCATTGCTCCAAGAACCTAATCTCAGAGGCAAGCTATAGTATGGAACACCTAGAGCAATTGGGGGTTACCTGTGGGGGCAGGTCTAAACAGGAAGAGGCAGTACTTCCTGAAGAGGCAGCCTGAAAGGGCAGAACAGGGTTTCAGCTACAGAATGCTGGGAGAGCACTATACATGGCCAGCCAGGGTGAAGCCTATTTGGGTTTGTTCAGGAAAATACAGTAGGTATAGCATTGAAGGATCCCAATTGTCATAAAAGGGAGCAGTGCCTAAGGAAGCTTAGAAGACAAGGGTGAGGCTACATCTGTTTGTCTCAGGGGTAGTATGGGATACAGTGCAAGAAGAGGGGAATGGAGCCTGCAAAGGGGAAAGCCTCAATGAGCTGTAGGGTGAGGGGGAAGGTATGTGATAGGAACAGATAGGGGTGTAGAAAAAGGTTTTGGAAGGTCTTTGGGTCTGGCCTGTGCCCAGGTCTGAAGAGTGTTTTCTGTGAGAAGCCCATCGCCCCTTGGACCCAGGCTTGCCTCCTGGGACCCAGTCTGGTCTGGTAGCTATACTGCCTGACACTGTCACTCAAGCACTGAATCGCTTCTGCTCCCATTGAGCAACAGGCCTGGGAAATCCACAGTTGCACCCCCAGAGGTGATTTTCTGAGAACACTTGCACAAACAATACAAAAGGGGCAGTTTTTTTTGGGGGGTGGTTATGAGAGTTGTGTATGTACCCCCCAAAATCATTTCCTCAGGCCCATCTTGTGCAGAAGAAATTCTTTACTCCTCTGCAGGTGATGAGACTTCCCTGTGACAGTGGAGATGCAATCCTCACTTCCACAGAGAGGTCCACCCAGACAAGTAACCAACTATACTGGGCAGATACTTTCCAGAACAATCTTCCTCAACTCCCACCCCAAATAAAAGTTTGCTTCCAGTCATACCATTGTTGTCCTTAACAGGGACCTGGCCAACCCAAGTTCGATGTCCAGCACTCCAGCATCCCATGATTCCCTAGGCACTGCCAGGAGTGATTCCTGAGTGCAGACAAGAGTAATCCCTGAGCAGTGCCAGTATGGCCCTAAAACAACAAAAATATACTACACTAGTATTAATGGCTGGAGAGAGAATATAGCGGAGTATAATGCTTGCTCTCCATGTGACCAACCCTGATTTGATTCCTGGCACTGCACCGGGAGTTCCCGTGTACCATCAGGAATGATAACTGAGTTCGGAGCCTGGGCACTGTACTCCTGAGTGTGGCCCCCCAAAATATGAAATTTAGCCAATGGTTAAGGTGCTTGCTTTGTACATAGCTGACCTGGTTTAGATTCCTGGCACCCCATAGGGTCCCCTGAATTGCTGAACCACTCCTGGATGTGGGCCCCAAACCCAATAAAATCATTATATATAAACCCATTGAAAACACTTCATTCAGGTGAGACCCAGGGCAGCACTGAGGAAACTGAGTAAGGAGAGGTCAGCCTCACTATTGACGTGACTGGAAGTTAGGAAGATAGTGAGGGCAGAGTGCAGTCAGGGGCAACAGGGGACAAGGCCAACATCCACAGGCCTTTATCCCTGACCCTGGTTGGTTAACATCTTTCCCAAACCTGCTCTTTTTTTTGTGGTTTTTGGGTCACACCCGGCAGTGCTCAGGGGTTATTTCTGGCTCCAGGCTCAGAAATTGCTCCTGGCAGGCACAGGGGACCATATGGGTGCCGGGATTCGAACCGATGACCTCCTGCATGAAAGGCAAACGCCTTACCTCCATGCTATCTCTCCGGCCCCAAACCTGCTCTTTTCTACGCTTGTGGACTCATCCCCTAAATCTTCCCATACCCTTCCACATACCCATACACATATATGCACGGTGCTGCCAAGCAATGCTCAGGGCATCTCAGGCCACTCCTGATGATTTTAGACAAGATTCAATGTTCAGGTATGGCAATGCAGTGCTATGGAACTACATACTACAGGCTACACCCTACATACTTAGAGGCCTCTTGGCAGTGCTCAGGGAGCCACAAGATGCCAGGGCTTAACCTGAGGTCTATGTTTATAAAAGGCCTAGCTTTACACTATCACCTCTGTCCCCTCTGTACACAACTCCATTCCTTTCCAGCTCACTCACTCCTCACTGACTTACCCTTTAAGAGATTCCAAATCCCAGGGTTACTGGGTGTCTGAAGCAGACTCTGCCCTTCCTTAAGGAGAGGTTAGAGGATATACATAGGGGCCAGAAACACAGTACAACAGGTAGGGTGCTTACCTTGCACACAGAAACCTAGATTCCTTCCCAGAACCACATCTGGTCTCTGATAACTGCCAGGCGTAATCCTGAGCTCAGAGCCAAAAGAAAGAGACCTGAGCACCATCAGATGTGGCCCCTCCCCAAAGTCTACACAGAGGCATCTAAATCTGGTTTTAAATATTCATCAGGGCACACCATGTAAAGGGGCTGCTGAGAGTGAGAATTGGTTACAAGTGTGGGGTTTGTGTGCCCTGAGAGACAGAAGAAAAGATATCAGGATAGCTGGGGTGCCCCACACCCCCAGGACAAAGTAGAATCAAGTTCCAGGGCCAACAAGGAGCCAGCCCTCCCTTCGAGGTAGATCATGGGAGGGGAAAGAAGCGTAGCTCCCATGGAGGAAGTGGCAGTCGCCACCTCCTTAGTGATACTGCTGGTAGTTGGGGTAGCCTTGAGCTGGGTCCTTGGGGGACATCTGGTTGGGATCCTCCAGAAATGGTGGTGCTGAAGAGAGAAAGATCAGGTAAGCAAAGAGGCACAGCAGTGTGCTGCCCTCACCAACACCATTGAGGACTCACCATTGCGGAATTGCTGGGCAGTATATCGGGTGAGAAGGATGCCAACTCCTTCGATCAGGGCCAATAGGATGCCCCCCATCATGGCTGAGCCCATCATGGCCAGTGGCCCACCTAAGGGAATAGGTAGGTAGAGAGGAAGATGAAGATCAGAGACATGGTGGGAGAGCGGGGACAGGAGGTAGAGACGAGGACAGAGACAGGGCCACTCACTACGGGCAGCCAGCACGGCTCCAGTCATTGCTCCGCTGGTTATGGAGTTCCAGGGGTCTTCCTTTCCACGCATATGCACAAGGCCACAGTCAATGGTGGAGAACAGACCTCCCCATACAGCAAAGCTCCCTGTGGGGAGCAGAAAGAATCAGGCTGACTTAAGATTCCCGGAAAGGGCTGGAGTGATAGCACAGGGGTAGGGCATTTGGCTTGCATGTAGCAGACCCCAGATGGACGCAGGTTCGATTTCTGAGTGCAGAGCCAGGAATAACTTCTGAGCGCCTCGGGGTATGGCCCAAAAAACAAACAAACAAAAAGATTTTTGAAAAATCCCCAAAAGCTACAGCTCTGCTTTAGGAAATGCCAATCTACACTATGCATGTGCCAATAATTGCATGAAGGTATGCCATGACAAGTTTAAGTTACAGTGTTAATAACAATATTATTAATATAGTCCTGAGCATGGGCCAGAGAGATAATACTGAGTTAGGTATATCTCTTGCAAATGCCAACCTAGGTTTAATCCTTAGAATGCCATAGGGTTCCCTACACCCTGCCAGGAATGATCCCCGAGCACAGAGCCAGCTCTGGGGACTGTTCAATATAGTCCAAAAACCAAAATATTAAAAATATGATAAAAGTAAAGCACTGATCATAGAAGCAGGCACTTCAAAAGGTGTTCCTTTTATCTCCATTAGGTAGGAAGTAATACTGTGTCACTTCTAAAACAAAAAGAGGTAGTCCTGGTCCTTACTATGGTGGCAAGTAAGAGCTAATGCCAAAATGACAGAAAGACAGAATAGACCCAAAGGAACTACGACCAGTCCCAGTCACATCTCCCATGTCTCTCACCTCCAATCTGAGGGGCTCGAATCCTCACAGCATTGAGACTACCTCGAAAGCGGTGGCGAAATCCCTGAGAGAAAGTGAAGAAAAGGGGGGGGGTATTCAGCTGAATTGAGGCCAGTGATAGGAAAAGGTTCCAGCTCTTATGGGATAAGGGACCTCTTCAAAGGTCTCTCAGGGGCAGCAATAAAAATGGGACCAAGAACCAGAGGTCTGGGGTGCACCTTAACAAGGGTTTTTAGGAGCTGGGCTGAGTTACCATTCATTCATTCCATGATCATTGAGCACCTGTGTGGATACAGCAAGAAACAAGGTAGCCTGGAGCCCTGGCCCCTCCTAAGTTCACAGAACAGACAGATTCTAAGTGAGGGTATGTATAAACAAAAGCACATTAGATACTGGAAGTTCACTTTTTTGTTTGTTTGTTTGTTTGTTTTGGTCACACCCGGCAGCACTCAGGGGTTACTCCTGGCTCTACGCTCAGAAATGCTCCTGGCAGGCACGGGGGACCATATGGGATGCTGGGATTTGAACCAATGATCTTCTGCATGAAAGGTAAATGCCTTACCTCCATGCTACCTCTCCGGCCCCAGGAAGTTCACTCTTGAGGAAAACAAATGAGATCTGGGGACCCGTGAGATAATACAGCAGATATAAAATAGTTGCCTTCTTTATGACAGGCCCAGGTACAATCCCTCACACCATATATATTCCCCTGAGCATCACCAGGAGTGATCTCTGAGCACAGAATCAGGAGTAAACCCTGAGCACCACCAGGTGTAGTCCAAAAAAAAAAGCATGATATCTAGGAGGTGGCTGAGATGTCAGGGAAGGCCACTAAGGTAGGGGTAAAACCTGAAACCCTGGGGCTTACTAGGAACCTGGGCAAAGAGAGACCTTTAAGAGTTGAAGGGATGGATAGGGATATAGCAACTGCAGGGACCTGAACAAAAGAGGTGACATTTAATGGTCTCCAGAGCAGGAGTCCCATGAAAGAGAATTATGTAAAATAAAGATAGTTTTCCAACTTTAAGACCTCATGCTTTGCATGCAGGAGCCCCAAGTTTGATCTCTAATACTGGATTGTCCCCTTTACACCAGCTGCTATTCTCCAGAATTTTAAATGTGAACTAACATTCAAAAGCAACAAAATAAAATAAATAAAACCCATCAAACTTTAAGACTATCCAATTAAACCACTGTCACTTTCCTTTTGAGTCACACCCAGCAATGCTCAGGGGTTATTCCTTGCTCTGCACACAGGAATCACTCCTGTTTGGGGAATATGGAATGCCTAGGTCAGCCGCATGAGGTCAAATTACCTACTCACTGTACTCTCTCTCACACCTCTCTATTTTGATTTTTTGGGGGGTTTGGGTCATATCAGCTATGGTGCTCATGGGTTCCTCCTGGCTCTACGCTCAGAAATCGCTCCTGGCAGGCTTGGGGGACCATAGGGGATGCTGGGATTCGAACCACCGTCCTTCTGCATAGAAGGCAAACGCCTTACCTCCATGCTATCTCTCTGGCCCCTCTATTTTGATTTTTTACTCTGAAAAACCAGATAGATAAGACAGAAGCAAGGCTCTGGCCTTTCAGGTAATTGATCCTAGCTTGACTGGGCATGTATACAGTCCTCCCAGCCCTGAACACTGTGTAGTGAGGTCCCCAAATTCATAAAACAGAGTCCAGAATCTGCCCCTAGGCAAAAATCTGTAAGATTGCCACCCACCCATTTAGGATTTGGTGATGACTGTTTGGACAGCAGTCATGCTTGGAAGTCTTCCCAAATCCCAGATCTGGGAACCAAGGCCAGGCCAATAGCTCTAGGTAAACAAACAACAAAAAGTACATGCATGGGAACTGAAATTCCAAACTGCTCAGAAGAGCAGTATCCCATGTAAATAGGAGAAGGTCTGCCACACCCTCACCAAGAAAAGGCAGGACTTACCACAGGGGAATTTCGAAATCCTTTGATGGCCTGGAAGACACCACCTCCGATGACACCCATAGTGAAAGCTCCACCACAGTCATCCACAATTCGCCAAGGGCTATAAGTGGGATAGGAGGGGAGGATGAGGTTGTAAAACCCTCCCCATGCACCAGGCCCCATCAGAAAAAAAAACTCACTGCAAAGAAAAGTAGCACACTTCTCCCCTTATTTTGTCACTCCAACATTTACTGATTATAGTATTTTGTTTGTTTTTATTTGAGGGACACATCTAACTGTGCTCAGGACTTCCTCCTGCCTCTACACTCAGGGATCACTCCTGACAGGGGTAGGGACAAAATGAGATGCGAGAATGAACCCATGTAAGTTGCATGCAAGGTAAGCACCCTACCCACTGGACTATCACTTCAGTCCCTACACACTATTAATGACTGTAATGCATGCTCCTCCCCTGATTTCGGAAAAGAGCAAAGAATAATGCAGCTGTCAGGAATGATGAAATCATGTAATTCAATGCAATATGAATGGTACTGGTAGATATGTTAAATAAATAAGCCAGAAGGATAAACCCAAGATGAGCTCACTTAGATTATTGGGCAAGGGAATGAAATGTCTCAGAGTACCGGGAGAACAGAGAAGAGAAATGGGGAGAGAAGAGACAGAAAGAACAAGGAGGGAGGCAGGGGGACAGGGGTCATAGGTATCCAGTATAATGGTGGTGCAAAGTAATGGTATGGCTAAATATCCAAAATGGACTTAACAACACTAAACTCATAAATCCCAAATTATAACAACCAAACTTAAAAAGGTGCCTTTCCAGATGGTAGGCTGGGGGAGTGGCAAGTAGGGGAGGGAACCTGGGAGCATTGATGAATGGAAGGTAACACTGGTGTTGGGATTAGTGCTGTAACAGTATATGTTTAAAATTCAACTATTGGGGGCTGGAGTGATAGCACAGTAGTAGGGTGTTTGCCTTGTACATGGCCAACCCTGGATAGACCTGGGTTCGATACCAGGAATCCTGTATGGTCCCCAGAGCCTGCCAGGAGTGATTTCTGAGTGTAAAGCCAGGAGCAACCCCCAAAAATTAAAAAATAAAATCCAATTATTGGGCTGGAAAGGTTGGGTTGGGTGCTTGCCCTGCACAAAGCAGACCCAGCTTTGATCCCTGGTATGGCATATGGTTCCCTGAGCACCATTAGGTGTAATTCCTGAGTGCAGAACCAGGAGTAACCCTTGAACATTGTTGGGTGTGGCCCAAAACAACAGCAATAATGATAATAAAACTCAACAATGAATACGTGTAAACCATGGTACTGTAATAGTATTTTAGAAAAAAAAGAAAAATTAGATACGTTTTGAAATTAAAAACAACACACAAGGGCCCGGAGAGATAGCACAGCGGTGTTTGCCTTGCAAGCAGCCGATACAGGACCAAAGGTGGTTGGTTCGAATCCCGGTGTCCCATATGGTCCCCCGTGCCTGCCAGGAGCTATTTCTGAGCAGACAGCCAGGAGTAACCCCTGAGCACTGCCGGGTGTGGCCCAAAAACCAAAAAAAAAAAAACACACAAAATAAAATTCAAAAGTACTTATTCAGCATTGTGTACAAAAAAGAGCCAAGGGGAAAAAATAATGTTCTTGGTCCTGTCTCCGTCCCTCCCTTTAGCAGCCACACAGTCAACTGCTGTACCCCTAGCAAAGATGAAATGACCAGACACAGCTATGAGCTGGTCTGTTTCCAAGCAGAGGACCAACTAGCTAGCGCCATTAATGACTCGGGCCCAGAGGACGCTGCCAGCGACAATCGGCCTGCCAACCAAGCCCCGCCTTCTTTCCCTTTTTCGAACCGGGGAAGAGCCAATCGGGGTGGAGAGCGGCGGAGGGGGTGGACCCGAGCACCCCTTCCGGCTCAGAATAGACTCACCCAGGCCCGACACCTCCCACACCCATTCGCTCAATGGGTCCCGGGTGGAACCATACGGGGTAGCCACGGGGGTTTCCATCCAGGTCGTCCCCCGTGGGGAAAACCCTAACCACGGTATCATTCTTGAAGAAATTGGCACCAGGAAAGAAATATGGAGGGCATCTTCTCACACTGAAGGCCCTCTCCAAGCCCCGAGAGGCAGGAACCAACTGGAGAGGGAGCGAAAGGTGACTCATGTTTCAGGCGTCTCCTGCCACTAGGGACGTGAGCTGGTGAGGCCAGTGCCTCCCCGCCCGCCTCCCCTGCTGGTTGGAGTGGCGTGGGCCCGGTCCCGAGGACGGTATCCATCTCCATACCAAGGTTCCCGAGCGTACTCCTCCATGGCGCCGCGTCGGGCCACGCAGTCGGTCTAACCCCAGCGGGCCACGCCCCTCTCGTCAGTGTTCATAGAACCCGGCGGGCTAGCACTTCTCGGCTTGTGATTGGGCCGCCTGGGTGGCCGTCAGGCCCGGACTACGCTCTCACTGGGTAATTCCGCTAGGCGACATCCGGTCCTGGCGGCCGGGGTGGCTTCCATTTACCACAAGGTTCTGGAGGAAAGCTGGACGTTTTGTGCCTTGGGAAAGGAGAATTGACTGCAGTTCTGGTTATTGTAGCGGCCCAGAGAGGGAAAGCAAACGACTTTGCATTCCGGACTGAACTGGTGATCTGGGGACGTGTGGATTGGGGTGGGATTGAGGAGGTATTGTCCTTGCACCCCCCCGCCAGTGCTTTGGTTCCTTCCACTCAACCATCTTAAAAGGTATTGGGCGAACCCATTCTCCAGGCGGAGGGGATCCTCTCTCAATCCTTTCGCAGTGGCAGGAGCCCTGGTGAGAACCTGGGCGGGAAGCATCTGACCTGGAAGCAGATTGCAGAGTTTGGGTGATGATTACCCTCTGTGGGAGCTTGCCAGCTGCTTCGGGGAGGTAGTTGAGTTCAGCTGACTTACATGCGAGGGAGCGATGAATGCTTATAAAATCCCACTTGGAAGTTTTGGAGCAGAAATTATTGTTAAGTGTTACAATGTCCATTTATCTCTAGGTTAGACTGTCTTGCTGCCCGCCATGCCGTTGCCTGTGGCACTCCAGACTCGGTTGGCCAAGAGAGGCATTCTCAAACATCTGGAGCCCGGTAAGAGAACTAAAAAGAGAGGCCCTTTCCCCATGTGTCAGGCTGAAGAGCACTTTGTTCTGGAGCCTAACACTGGATACCCGGCGTTATGTAGCTAATAGTATGAATTCCCGATTCAAGTTAACCGGCATGGGGGGCGCATGAACAACGTGTGCTTGTGCGGTTATTATTGATAGGACCTGTAGCAGCCCATTCCTGTTTGGAAGTCCAGAGCGCCGCGTTCCATTTCTGCTTTCCTGAAGAAGTCACAAACTACGTAATAGGGTAGCACAGTGCTTCCTGTGCGGGAGCAGAACGACGCTCTGGGCTGACATTGTTTTGCTACTGTTATTTACCATACTGATAAAATTCTTTCAATTCCACTGTGGTGTGATTACTGTCTTGGATATTAGGATTAACCATGAATAATTAGCCATTATTAACCATCATCAGTAGCAGCAATGCAATTTGAGGGGGCTAAGTGTCATACATGTGGTTAGTTCAGACAGAGCACTGATTCTTTAGGCTTAAATGTTCCTTTGCTAATAATAAAAGGCTGGCATCTCGTTGGGTTTAAGGTGCTCCAGGAATTGTAAAATACCTTTTATTTTTACCTTTTTGATGCGCTATCGATCAGAAGCTTAATGTGTGCCAGGCCGAGATCCTATGGTTAGTAATACTAAGGCTGATGATATTTGAAGCCTGTTGCTTGTAAATTGTTTTGGAAGGACCACCCCGAGTGGTGCTCAGGGATCGTTCTTGGCTGTCCTTACAGATGGAACTCTAGTGAGCCACATGCAAGGCAAGCACCTTACCCTCTGTGCTATCTCTCTAGCCGCTGCACTGCCAGGATTATTTATATTTTTTTGTTCAGGGCTTACTACTAGCTCTGTGCTCAGGAACCTGTAACACATAGGTTTCCTGGGGAGCAAACTCAGGTCAGCTGCATGCCAGGCAAGCACCCTGCTGTACTACTCCAGCCCATGTTTGTTTTGTTTCTATCTTAACAATACTGAGGATCTCAGACTTTGATTTGGACATATTTTGTGACAGACTTTGCTACTGCAGCCACAGCTGAAATTTATGCTAGGCTTACTGAGAAATCATATACCTTCAGTTTGATTGCAACAGTATTTACAACAACTGCTGCCAACTTCAGGAACAATGCTTATGCCCAATCCCTTGCTTGCCAGTCTCTTACTACTCAGTAGGCCAGAGTCATAAAGTTCCTATTTGATAAGCTTGGGGCAAAACAAAACCCATTTGAATCTCTTTCAAAATACATTGTTGCACTGAAAAGATAACTTGCTTGCTTTGTATGTGGCAGACCCCAATTTGATCCATGACACAACAGAGGGTACCCCAAGCACCACCAGGCATTATCCCTGAGCACTCAGAGGCAGGAGTATATCCCAAATACTGCCAGTGTGCCCCCCCCCCACAAAAAAGAAACTTGATGTTTTGGTTTGGTTTGATTTTGAAGACACAACCTACAGTGCTTAAGGGTTACTCCTGGCAGGGGTTCAGAAGGCCCTAATGGGTGCTGAGAATCAAACCTGAGTCAGCTGCTTGCAAGTCAAATGTCTTCTCTACATTTGCTCCAGCCCCAAACCCTTGCTGTTGATGTACATTTTATCCCAGCAGATTTGCAGTGTGGTAGTGTGTAATTCCTGATTTAAGGAATTGCTAGAGGTAGTCTTTAATAAATTCTATCTAAACCCTCAAATCAGATTGGTTTAAGTAGTAATGTATTCTCTGAATCCAGAAACAGAACACATATTAGGTACCGTGTTTTATCTATCATAAGACACACTTCCCTCCCCCCCAAGATGGGGGGAAATGTCTCATGGCGCGAATGCCACCTGGAGCTGAAGCCTGAGTGTGGGTTAGGAGAGCATATACTAACCACTTGACATCTGCAGTTCTACACCACATAGTATGAGCAATCAGGTTAACACATTTTCATCATCACATATAGAGCTTTCGTTTAAACCTATTTGATCATGGGCTGGAGAGGTTGCACAGTGGTAGGGCGTTTGCCTTACCCGCAGCAGATCCAGGACAGATGGTGGTTCAAATCCCTTCATCCTATATGGTCCCTTATGTCAGGAGCGATTTCTAAGCACAGAGCCAGGAATAACCCCTGAGTGCTGCCGAGTGTGACCCAAAACCAAAAAAAAAACCTATTTGATTGATGCAACTTTTTTTGTTTTTGTTTTTAGGCAGCCATATGGAAGGCAAACGCCCTACCACTGTGCCACTGCTCTGGCCTGACTTATTTTATATATTAATGAAAAGTATTTAAATTTTTTTCTGATGTAAAAAAAATTAGGTGGGGCCGGAGAGATAGCATGAAGGTAAGGAGTTTGCCTTTCATGCAGAAGGACGGTGGTTCGAATCTCTGCATCCAATATGGTCCCCTGTGCCTGCCAGGAGCGACTTCTGAGCATAGAGCCAGGAGTAACCCCTGAGTGCTGCCGGGTGTGACCCAAAAACCAAAAGAAAAAAAATTAGGTAAATGTGTTTAACCAGCTGTGGAGTAGTGTATTGTATATATACTTCTGCCTTGCAGGCTGGTTGTTCCCAGCTGCCCTCTCCTGATGGTGTCTCGCATTGCACCATTTGCCTTAGAATTTTTTTCTTGTTTTCCTTGTCTGAAAATGGTGGGTCTTACAGAGCAAAAATACAGTAAGTTTTTGTCTCCGTGGCTTGATATGAACTCTTATCTAGAACACGCTATTTGTTACAGCAGGTACAGCTTGCTGCCACGAGCACGTGCACGCACACACATTTCTGTAGATATGAGAGCTCCTGTAAGCCTGGACTCTAGCATGATCCCCCTGGTCCTTACTGCTCTCTTCCTCCCTCTTCCTCAAGAACCGGAGGAAGAGATCATTGCCGAGGATTATGACGACGATCCTGTGGACTATGAGGCCACTCGGTTAGAGGGCCTGCCACCAAGCTGGTACAAGGTGTTTGATCCTTCCTGGTGAGCCTGGGTACCTAAGGTGGGGAGGGGTGCTGAGTTTTGACTCGCCATATGGTGTCTTTGGTCTTGGAGTATATGGGAAGCACAGGGGCAACACCAGGGTCCACTGTATTGGATTCTCACATGGACCCAGTATGTTCAGGAAAACAGGAATTGAGGCTATAAGCAGAAGACTAGCATACTGATACTCCTTCCCTCCCTCCCACTGCCCCACAGCGGGCTCCCTTACTACTGGAATGTGGACACAGACCTCGTGTCTTGGCTCTCCCCTCATGACCCCAACTCCATCGTTACCAAATCTGCCAAGAAGCTCAGGAGCAATAATGCAGGTAAGCTGTCAGATCTGAGGTTTTTCCAGTGCTTCGAGGCGGAGACTAGCACTCCCAGGAGAGGCTGGTGATGCATGCATGTCCAACCCATGCATGGGAAACGAAGGCCCGGGCGCTGGGAAGGGAAAGGTGACTCCAGAACTTTGTTGTTCCCTAGATGTGGAAGAGAAGTCGGAGCGGAGCCACGAGAAGTTGGAGAGAAGCCATGAGAAGTTGGAGCGGGCCCAGGAGAAAGTGGAACGGGGCCATGAGAAGGCCGAGCGGGGCCATGAGAAGACTGAGAGAGAACGAGAGCGGGGTTATGATAAGGTAGACCGCGAGCGAGACCGAGACCGTGAGCGAGACCGGGATCGCGAGCGAGACCGGGAACAACGTGACCGCGACCGAGAACGGGATCGTGAGCGCACCTATGACAAATCAGAGCGGGATGACGTCAAGGAAAGGCGTCACCATCGGCGGGAGGAGCTAGCTCCCTACCCCAAAAGCAAAAAGGGTAAGGAAAGTAGGTCCAGGGTGAGAAAGAAGGCAAAAGAGGGTTGAGAGGCACAGGGAAGGAAGCCTTCCACTCCCCTAACTCAGCAGACCTGGGGTTGCTGAGGATCCATGCCTTCCCAGCATAGAGGGATCTTGGTGAGAAGGGGTTCCTTCTTTCATCGAAAACATCACCCTGGGGCCAGAGCACAGTGGGAGGACCTTTGCCCTACATGCGGCTGGCCGGGTTCAATTCCTGGCATCCCATCTGGTCCTCTGAGCCTGCCAGGAATGATTTCTGAGTGCAGATCCAGGAGTAACACCCGAGCACTGCTGGATGTGGCCCCCACTCCCCCCAAAAAAAACAAACTTCACCTTGTCTCTTTGCAGCAAGCCGGAAGGATGAAGAGTTAGACCCAATGGACCCCAGCTCATACTCAGACGCACCCCGGTAGGTGACAGCTCCTCCCACTCACCGCCCTCCCATTCTTCATGTCTTCTTCCCCACTCATCAGCTCAGGTTCCTACCCCATTCCCTGACCCTTTATTCCCTCCACTCCCAGGGGTACCTGGTCAACGGGACTGCCCAAGCGGAATGAGGCCAAGACAGGTGCCGACACAACTGCAGCCGGGCCCCTGTTTCAGCAGCGCCCCTACCCATCCCCAGGGGCTGTACTTCGGGCAAACGCAGAGGCTTCCCGCACCAAGCAGCAAGACTGAGTCTCTCCACCACCCACTCAGCCAGCCCCACTCCAGGTTTTTTTAATAAAGAACATATTGGTGGTTCATGCCCAAAGGGACCGAGTGCTTTCTTCCCTCCAACTTGGGGGTTTTCCAACCCAAATCAGCCAGGTGCAGAGCATTTTTATTTGCCAAAAAACCCTAAGAAATAGTGTGTGGGGATAGCAGGGTACACAGGAGGGGTAAAGACTGAGCTAAGTCCTATCCAGGCTTTCATTCCCAGAGCAAGTTTGTTCAACTCTTTAGGGAGGGAAATGAGGGTTGGATGGGGGTGGGTGGGTCGTTGACTACCTTCTCCCACCACTAATACTGATCAGAGAGTTGGGTTGTGGCTGGGCCAGGGCCAAAGGAGAGAACGGAGCCCAGGCTAGCGTCGTCGATCCCAGCGGCTACGAACCCTTCACCTTGGTGAGCAACCTGTGATGGGGGTGGGAAGGAAAGAAAAACAAGAGAGCTGGGGCGAGCTGACAAGCGAATTCCCTGAGCAAGCAAGGGCAATGGGAAGGAGGCTGGTAGTTCTGGGGTTAGTAAGTCACAGCCAATGCAGAAAGGGTCAGAAAGCTACACATGGACTAAATAAATAGAACATCTTTATTTTGCGTTGGGTATCCTGACATTTGTTCATTACAGTTGTTTAGAAGATAACGCCCTCACCCCCAAAAATGAATCAGAACAAATTAATCAAAAATAAAGATTCAATGGTCATATGTACACATAGCAAAGACAGACCAAGTATCTCCCAAGTACATGCTCACGCACACAAACGTGCACGCACACACACACCTGGGAGATGGTTAAAGAGTTAATAAGCTTTGAGGACTGCAAGGGGTAGATTCCACCTATCAGTCATTTAAAGACACCCTCCTGTAAATAAGGGTGTTTCCAGCAGCCAAGGGGGTAGCACAGATATGGTTGGCAGCGTTATTTCTCCTCAAAATGGCTCAAAAGTCCCCTGCCCCAACCACTTGCTGTCCTTAGAATCACTGGCACACTGCCTTCAAGGATATCTCCTTGTTTTGCCCACACCCAAGATTGTGAATACCTGATTATACCACAAAGTTTCCAACCCACAAAAGACATGGTACTCTCCCCTCCCCTGCAATTGGCTGATGCCAAAATTCTCAACTCTGGCCCCTTGTCTCCCTAGGTGCCCGCAAGAGACCTATTTTCATGCAGCCTCCATGTTAAGGGCAGCCACCTCAAACACCACAGAAAGATCTGTGTGGCTAACCCTGATACAGTGGTAGTAAGAGAGAAGGCCTCCAGCTCTTAGCCACTGAATGCAACGGGAGGCCTCAGTCATGATTAGAAAGCTAAAGCATCCATGTCCTGATCAACAGGAAGGGCTTGCTGCAAGTGATTCCCCCAGACCTGAGACAGGACACCATTGACTGAGTGCGACAAAAAATAAAAGGCCTTGACTATTCCCAAAGGGGTGGCGAGACAAAGGCGAAGGTAACCAGCTTACTACCCATAGAAGGGTTCACCTGATGGCCCACCTTCCTTAAGTCTCCATGGCCTCTGTAAGAGCCTGTCCAGCCCAGAAAGCCAGGCTCCTCCGTAGTGACATGGCTTCTGCCACTGTCTAAACCCTCCACCCAGTTCCCCTACCCAGGATCCCCCCACTGCTGCCAGCACTCACTTCACCAGCACTGACTTGGGAAGAAGGGGTTCCATCCTGAGGTCTCCACGGTAGGAAGATGGTGGTGGTGGTGGCTGCCCTGGAGGCTGCTGATGAGTGCAGGGCCCAGCTGTGGCTGTGGCTGTGGCCAAGGTGGAGGCAGAAGCTATGGCTTTGAATGTACCTCGGGGAAGGCTGTAGAGGTAGACGGCCCCAATGACCAGCCCAGCGCCCAGGGCAAACAGTGGGTCCACATGGAAGCCAAAGAGGCGGATGGAGGCAACAGTTGAAAGCACAATGGACAGGGACGTGGCAAAACCCTTAAGAATGTTGTCAGCATACTTGACCACGACAGCCACCAGCAGGCCGCCAAAGGCCTGGTTGAGTACTACACCCCAGACAGCAGGTGTATAGCCAAAGAAAAAGCCCCGGCGGGCCACCGCTGCCCCCTCGGCCCACCAGAGCCCCACTAGGCCCAGGGCTGTGCCGAAGAGGCCCAGTTGTAGATTCCGCAGCCACACAGAGCCTGAGCTGCCCTTAAGGATCTTCTCAAAGTAGACACCTGCAAAACCAGATGAGAGGCAGGAGGCCACAACAGCAGCGAGGCCTGCCCCTGGGTTCTGGTCCAGAGGCCGTGGGCCCCCACCCCCAGCTTGCTGGGCCTGCACAATGGCGACTCCGGTGAAAAGCAACAGCAGGGAGGCCCACTGCACGCGGGAGAGGCTGCGGTTCAGCATGAGCACGGAGAACAGTGCTGTGGTCAGGATCTTCAGCTGGTAAGTCACCTGGGGAATGGCAGGTGGCAGACACTGAGGACAGACCCTCAAGGGTCCCCCCAGGTTCAAGAGCAAGCCATAACTATGAAAACTGGTTAAAAACAGCCATCCCCAGAGGCCGGAGCAGTAATACATTACTTAAATACTTAAACCCTAGTTTGATCCCAGGCACCTCATGTTCCCCCAACCACTACCAAGAGTGAGCCCTGAATTCATCCCCAGAAATAATTCCTATGCACCATTGGGCACGGCCCCAAAACAAAAATCCTAACCATCCCTTGACCACTGACACTTAAGTGCTCAAAGGGGATGTCCAGAAAGTAGGTAAGGGGGGGGCCATCAAGTGGGGTATTTGTACAGCTGACCTAGGATTCATCTCAAGTACCTACTCTGTTCCTTTGAGCCCATTAGGAGTGATCCCATCAGGAGTAATCCTGGAGCACTACCCAGTGACAGGCTACAGCCAGGCTCTGTGATGAGGGACAAAAGCACCTGCCCTGTCTGAGCCTTAACGCCATCATCTGTAAAACAGCTAAGGTCAGGGCTAGATATAGAACAGTGGGTAGGTACTTGGTTTGTGCTCTGTACCCCCTCTGGCCCCCAAGTGCTGCCAGAGTGATCTCTGAGAACTACCAGGTGTGGCCCCCTCACCAAAAACAGGCAGCTGATATGTTTAACACTTTACACAGTGACAAGTGATAGATTCTCTGATGAGGGAGCAACCTGGAAAATAATATGTGCCTGGTGTGAGACTCAGCATTTCATATGATGGGATACTACTGTAACATTCAAGATAAGGATTTGAAAAGTAGGGCACAGAGATGTTGAGTGATTTGCCCAATATCATATAGCTGGGAAGCAGCAGAGCTGAGATTTGAGATTTGGGCTAAAACTAGACTGGCTGGCTTTTTTTTGTATTTGGGGGTTTAGGGTTTTTTGTTTGGGGGCCTCCCAGTTGCAGCAGTGTTCAGGGATCACCCTCCAAATTGTTTGGGAGAACCATGTAGCATCCTGTGGACTAAGCACACAGTCCAGCCTTTTCACTAAACTCCCTTAGTCCTCTTGAACCCATTTTTCCCTGTCTGCCTGCCTACAAACAGCCTCAAGCTTTTCTACTGCCAATTTAGGCCTCATGGTAACATCTTATATCTTTGAGTCATCACAGCTCCTAATTCATAAACCTGGGGTCGAGATGAATTTCAAGACAGTTCCAGAAGTGACCCTATTCCTTCATTCCCCCACCTCAACATCCTATAACCTCCAACCCAACCAGTTCCTCTGAGATCATGCTGGGCTCAAGGCTCACCTGGAAAGTGGCAGCTGGCAGATTGGAGATCGCCACATACTGGAGGTTATTCTGCAAGGTGTAGATGAGAGAGGGCACTGCAAGCTTGAGTGTGTCCACATACTGCACCAGGACAGCCTCATGGAGGAAGAGAACCAGATGCTTCACATTACCTAGGTAGGGGAGGAGAGCCCTTTATAGCACTAGCTTCTAAAATGTGGGGTGTCTCCTGTGGGCAGGACAGTACCTGGGTCTGTGTCTCCAGATAATTTAGATTCACTAAGGAATAAATAATGATATCTGGGCTATTTCCCTAAAGTCATATCTCTCATAGGCATGGTGGATATTTGCCATAAAGGTTTTATAAAATAATTATTCAGGGACCAAAGAGAGCACATGGTCAATCTCAGTTTAGTTCCCAGCACTGCATAAGGTCCATTGACCCAGGACTAAGCCCTGAGAAGCACCAGGTATGGCCCAAACACCAAAATAAAAGAAAATAAGGGCTGGATAGTACAGTGGGTAAAGCACTTGCTTTGCATGTAGCCAACCAAGGTTCAGTCCCTGGCATCCCATATGATCCCCTACCACCACAAGGAGTAATTCCTGAGCCAGGTGTAACTAACTCCTGAGCACCACCAGATGTGGAACCCCCAAAGTAGCAAATCATGGACAAATGGGTCACTCCTGAGCACAGACCAAGGAATAGCCCTTAAGCAGTCCCAGGTATGTCCCAAATCCAATCCCACATTTAACAAAAAAATTTCCCATAAGGTAAATACTGAGGATAGATCTAGTAACACATCTCCTATACTGATGCAAGACTTTTACCAAGAAAGGAATGGGAAACGTGTTATAGAAGGCACCTCTTTAAACAAAGTAGCAAATCATACAACCACTGCATCTGATCATCAGACTATTTTTTCATTCATTTTTGTAGATTTTGGGCCATATCTAATGGAAATGAGGGAACTGTGCGGAGGGGGTGCCCTGGCAGTGCTCAGGGGAGTGTGTGATGCTGGGAATCAAAAAGCAGACCTGCTCCAACATGAAACTGACTGCACTGCACTGCAGTGTCACCCTCAGAGATAAACCCCACCACTACTGTGCAAGGTTTGGGCAAAACTGCTTGATGTTGGGTCCCAGGAGCCCATCCTTGCCCTTGATGGCATTCGTCCTTGGCAGTTTTTACTGATTTCTAACCCATTATTGATAGCAGGGCTTTGGAAATCCAGACAGCATGATATAAAACCCATACATTTTAGGGCCAGAGCAATAGTCCAGCAGGAAATATGCTTTCCTTGTATGCAGCCAAGCAGGGTCCCCAGAGCATGCCAAGTGTGATCCCTGCACACAGAATCAGGAATAAGCCCTGAGCACTGCCCAGTACAGCCACAAACCAAAAAAGTACCGTACATTTCACCATACAGCTGTTGCACCATATCAGGACACATTCAGATGTCCACTGTGACTTGTATATAAATAGGGAAAGATAAACAATGTGAATATACAAATGGCCTGACAGAAGGTTGGAACTTGTTTACACCACCAAATTCATTCAGAGAGAAAAAAGGGGGGAGGATTTGAAATTGTACATATAGGGAAGGCTTGGAGTTCCTACCTGTACCTATTTGTTTCTCTCCATCTAAAGCCTCAGCTCTGGGGTTGGAGTGATATTACAGCAAGATGTTTGCTTTATGTGCAACCAATACAGATCCAATTCTCAGCACCCCATAAGGTCCTGAGACCACTAAAACAATCCCTGAGCACAGAGAAAACCTCTAGGTGTGCCACCCCAAAAGAACATTTAGGGCTGGAGCAATACTATAGTAGGTAAGGCACTTGCCTTGCATGAGCTGACTAGGCTTCAATCCCCAGGACCCCATATGGTCCCCTAAACCCCACAAGGAGTGATCCCTGAACACAGCCAAGTATAGTCCAAAAAATCAGAAAAAAAAGATTAAGAAGACTGAATGTTTGACCCCTTTATCTCCACCTCCAGAGCCTGGCCTGCTAGTATTTGTGCTCAATGAGTCTCAGAACAAGGCATGAACAGAAAAAAAGCAGTGCCTATACTGCTGTTTCTCAGGGAACTGCAACTCAAGAACAAATTCAGAATGTTTCCTATGGGGCCAAAGAACAGCAGTTAAGACACTTGCATGTAGGTGGTCAATCCCAGTTGGAATACCCAGCATTACATGTAGTTCCTCTCTGCACAAATGGGTCACTCCTGAGCACAGACCAAGGAATAGCCCTTAAGCAGTCCCAGGTATGTCCCAAACCCAATCCCACATTTAACAAAAAAATTTCCCATAAGGTAAATACTGAGGATAGATCTAGTAACGCATCTCCTATACTGATGCAAGACTTTTACCAAGAAAGGAATGGGAAACGTGTTATAGAAGGCACCTCTTTAAAGGTTGTATTTCAAGGAGGTACTTAAATCAGTCGATAAATACAACTTACAGATAAATATCAGAAGAGAACTGTTAAATATCTCAGGAGGCAGACTGCTTCAATTCTATGAAGTCATCTCCTTTACTGAGGAGCAAAGACTGGGAAGAGAGCCTTAGAGTGACTAGACTTCAATAAACACTTCCCACTTAAAAAACACTGATATTTCTCTGAGTGGTGCCAGTCCCAAATCCAAGGCCTCCTGCCTCTATTCTGAGCCACATCTCCAGCCACTGATTCCAACAAAGTCTTCAAAACTTGCATTGACATTTAGGAAAGCATTATAAATTTGAACACTGGCTGGGTATTTGATGATTTTATTATGTTTTAAATGATTCATTTCAAAATAATTTTTAATATATGATTTTTAGATCCTGCAGTTATTTCTTACTGCATAAAGATACTTGTTTAAAATAACGAGGATTTGCTTCAAAATCACCCTCTCTTCACAGTGCTCATACTGATTCAATATAAGATGGGGTGGGGGCCAGAGAAATAGTAGGGTGTTTACCTGCCCAGGTTTGATCCCCAGCATCCCATATGGTCCCTCAAGCACCCCCAGGAATGATTCCTGAGTGAAGAACAAGGAGAAACCCTTGAGCATTGCTGGTTGTGACCAAAACCCCACCAAAAAAATGAAAGCTGAGGGGCTGGAGTGATAGCACAGCGGTCAGATATTTGCCTTGCACGCAGCCAACCCAAAATGAACCTGATGGGTTCGATTCCCCACATCACATTCGAGCCTGCCCGAAATGATTTCTACTTTTTTTTGTTTATTTGTTTGTTTTTGGGCCACACCCGGTGATGCTCACGGGCTATGCACTCAGAAACCACTCCTGGTTTAGGGACCATATAGGATGCCTGGGGATTGAGCCACAGTCCATCCTAGGTCAGCTGCATGCAAGGCAAACACCCGACTGCTGCGCCACTGCTCCGGCCCCCCAGAGTGATTTCTAAATGCAGAGCCAGGAGTAACCCGAGCACCGCCAAAAATAAAGCTGCGGTTCAGGAAGGGAGGAAGGTAGGCATAGTTTACTTGGACTCCGCATGGAGAATCACTAAGTATAAGTGATTGGTGCAGAAAACAAGGGTTCTGAGGGTGTGGAGAGACTGCAGAACAAAAAATTGCCTTGGGTTAAGATGGTGGTGGGGGCTGGCAGTATGGATGCAGTGCTGGGGGCTGAGTGGAACCACAGGGAGAGCTTAGATAATTGTTGTATCTAATAATGTATAATTGTTAAATCTGGGTGAGGGATATGTGGGTATTTTATTAGTGTCTTTGATTTTTTTATATGTTTGAAATTCTCCTTAATAAAAAGTTAAAGAACCCCAGCTACCTCAGGGGGTGGATCTCAATGCTAGAGATCACAGCTGGCTAACTCCTGGGCCTAAAAGGTACAGGCAAAACTTCTGTATATGGACAGGGATTATGTATGCAAACACACATACACATATATACACACCCTGTCCCACCCACTGGCCACAGGGTAGCACCCCTCCCTGGCTCGTACCCCTCTTCTGTGCAAAGAGCAGCACCAGGCAGGTGAGACCTTTGAGCACTTCAGCCATGACCACAGCAGTGGTGGCAAAGAAGCGGTCCCCAGGCAGTGTGCGGGCGTAGCGGATGCTGAGGATGAGGGAGGCATTCTGGACCACCAGCACAGCTAGAGAGATGTATTTGAGTCGCCGGTGAGCTGCGGGGAATGGAAGGGATAAGGAAATGTGGTCAGAAGCAGCTTGCATAGACACACCAAGCAACCACCCTCCAATTCTTCTTTCTCAACCCAGATCTTACCAGCTGCGCCAATTCCTCCCTTTGCTCCTGCCACTTTGCAGAAGGAGCCAGCAGGAAGTTAAAAGTGGGGCCCAGGCCAGCCTAGGCCCATACCTAGAATCATTCTGAGTTATAAGGAAATGGCTTGGGTTAGCCCTTAAGGACCCACCAGGGGGCCCTCTCACTTCCCCTGGAGACAGTTCTTACTGAACAGAAAACCAACTCCATTCTCCATGTTTATGAACTGCTTACTACAGCCTGATTGTGGCTTGGCAGAGGGGGTTTATATAGGTCACCTCAAAAAACTCCTGTCACTCTAATTTCCAAAAGAGCTATGAGTTTCCATTGTATGGAAAAAACAAAGGGCAGGTTTATCGAAACTGATATTAACTAAGTAAGACTTGTCCCAGGAAAATCTTGATAGCCCATCTCATACCCACTCTTAGGCTAAGGCACCCCATTAAAGAATGATGCTTCCAACAGCTAATAAGTCACCCCATTTTCCTGAGAATGATCTCTCCAGTCCTTCCCTCCTATGGCACTGGACTCCTCCAAAGGCAGTATGGCCATACAAGGAAAATAAGTTATTTTCCTACTAGCACATAGATCAGACTCCATATAATAAATGACTGGCTGGGTACTCCCAAGAGGAAATGAAGGCTCTGCTCTCCCTGTGATCCACTCAGATTCCAGCACTGCCTCCATACCCCATAGCCCCCCAACCATCTTAACCCAAGGTATTATTCTTTGTTCTGCAGTCTCCCCACACCTCAGAAAGCTGTTTTCTCCATAGACGACACCCTTGCCCTCCCCTCTACCATGAATCCCGACTTCATGAGGAAGCATCCCCAGAACAGTTTGATTTCTTTCAATGCCCATGCCTATGCACACAATGAACTGTTAAGTCACATAAGACAGGCCCCACCCTAAGTCACACAGCCCCTGCATCTAGGAAACAAGCACCTCTCGATTGGCCTCACCCTTCTAAAAAGGCAGACCCCCCACACACACACCGAATGCCTCTGAACACCTCAAGGAAAGAGCTGCCCTCTCATTTCATGGGCTCCACTTCCTATATGCAGGAGGGATCTCCCCCTCATCATAATGATTGCTTCACTGCCCCAACATCCTCCTATAACACTCTTTGCCCCGCGCCTTGACTGACACTGACTCTCTCTCTCTCTCTCTCTCTCTCTCTCTCTCTCTCTCTCTCTCTCTCTCTCTCTCTCTCTCTCTCTCTCTCACACACACACACACAGCTGGTCCCTACTAGATGCACCCCTCGTCGCGAAAGAACCTTCCTGACTCACGATCCCTGCGCATTCCCCCACGTCTGTCTCACCTGCACTAGCGCTCCCAGGTTCCAAGGCTTCAGTGGACACCGCCCCGGGCCCAGTCGTCGCCGAGGAACCACCAGCCCCAACCGTTGCCATGTTGGCATCTGCCTGGCCCGTCCCCTCGGCAACAGCAGGCCACTTCCGTGATCGTCATTTCCACTTCCGTCTCTGGGTGGGTGGGGCCGGCCTTGCTTCTCCCTCGTCAGCTCCCGAAGCTGCTGGCACGCAGCCGGCCCTACCCAGCCCTTGGCCACGCCCCACCGGCGAGCTCCCAGCCAGAAACCTGCTGCCACCTCCGCGTTGATTCCGCGGTCTCTGCCCGGCCACGTTGGTTTTTCTCCCTTTTCTGGCTGGTCCTGCCTGACATTTCGGGGAAGGCATACATCCCAGTTTGGAGTGTGGGTCCGCTCCTGGCAGTGTGCCAGGGTCCTTGCAGTATTGAGGATAGAACCCAAGACTCCGCAAGCTAGGCAGGTACTCCATGAATAATCTTAGGCCCTTCTCCGCGGGAGACTCCACCCAGTATGAAGATTTGGAGCACAATTGGACCACAAATAGGGAATCAGACCCAGGAAATAAGAGGGCAAGGTTTGTGATAAAACAGTATGCTTGGGCCAGACATTACAGTGAGTAGGGTGCTTGTTTTTTTTGCACACAGCTGGCCTGGGTTCAAACTCCAGCATCCCATATGGTTCCCTGAACTTGTCAGTAGTGATCCCTGAGCCAGGAATATGCCGAGCACTGCCAGATGTGGCCAAATATATATGCAACACATATTATATATAATGTATGTATGCAAAGACTGACCACAACTTCCATTTCCATAGAATAGGTTGGGGACACCTCCTATCAGGACTGATCAGACTCCCCCAAGTTCACCTTGCCAGAGTGGAAAATACTTAAAAAGGGGGGTATGCCTGGTGTTTGGAGGAGGTGGAGGGTAATGGACTGGATTTTTCTTCTTTGTTCTATGCTGGCCAGCTTTGCGAATGTGTTTCAGCTTCAGTATGCTCAGTAGTTGAATGCAGCCCTTCTGCACATACTCCAAACACTGGAAGCAGGTACAGTATTCTTGAGCCACAACACTGGAGCTCACAGGACACAGCGGTGATCTAGTCCAACCCCAAATCTTGATTCTACAAAGCCAAGATTTGAAGCTGGCTCCACAAAGGGGCAGTCACTTTTGATTTTTGACATTTATTAGTGGGTTTCCACACATGGCTTTTTAAACAATCCAGGCAGGAAGATGGGAAATAACACAGTTGGAACTCTACCCCTACCCTCCATACATTAAGTATTTACATTTCGGCAACTGGACAAGCCTAAGAGGCAATAAGAATCTAAATAGGGGTAGGGGGCCAAGAAAGCAAACAAGACTTTATTTCCTTCATCCCAGCCTGTCAAAAGCCATCTACCCTTTCCTAGTGGACTCTGGTGCTGTCCATCTCCCATTCCTTCCCCTCTAAGCACGGAAGTAGGAATCACCATATCAGAATAAGAGCACTTGGGATAACAAAGGTCCTTTTATCAAAAGGGGGCAGAAAATGGAAATGAGAGCATGAGCCCAGGGAAAACAAGAGAGCATAACCTCCCCCAGAATAAAGAAACCCTGGGCTGAGGTAGGTGAGCAGCCTGACTGAATGAGAGATCCTAGGCTAAGAGTCCCTTGGCTGAAGAGCCACTGGGAAATTAGAAAGCACCCTTGCCCAAATAGCTTGAAAACAAAATTGTGGTAGTTGAAGAAAGGGTAACTAAAGCAGCTACAATTCAACAGAGGCAGAACCTAGTGGGAGGGGAGCTCAAAATCTAAAGGAACATCAGTTAAATCAACATCTATAGCAAAGGAAAAGCTCCAAAATGTCCTCTCCAGAAAACAGGATGTGGGAGGAAGGCTCCTTGAAAGGATTGGGATGGGGGTTGGGACAGATCTGGCTTCGGTTTTTCTGACCCCCAAGCCCCAATCTGACCCTGTAACACTGAATTTGTAATGACCTGTAAAACCAAGTCAACTGTAGTTGGCCCATCTATCCCTGTGGCACAACCATGAAATGGTTGTTCCAACCAGGAGTGGGCAGGTGGGTGTGGGAGGCCTGGGCACTATTAGGGCAGCAGGGACCAGGCTAGAGGAGTGGAAGCCCCTTCGGGGACATCATCAAGGGTTTCATCTTCAGCTGGTGTCTGCATCCAGGGATCCAGAAGAATCTCCTCCAGTGAAGGGCGTGCAGATGGTTTGGAGGCCAGGCACCGGCGGATTAGGGCACTGCAGTCTGTAGGCATAGGCACACAGGAAATTAGCACACTGAAGGAAAGATCTGGATGGGCTAGAGTATATACAGGGCTTGGACACAGTCTCACCTGAGGAGACATGAGCTGGGAAGCGGAGCTTAGCCTCCAGAATCTCCTGGTCCTTCTCGAATGGGATATCCCCACACACCATGTCATAGAGGAGGATGCCAAGTGACCAGACCGTGGCTGGGAGGGCATGGTACTGGTGACACGAGATCCATTCGGGAGGGCTGTATACCCGTGTCCCTGTTCATAAGCCAGAGTAGATCACTTGCCCATAACGCACTTCTCACATTCCACTCCACAGCCCCTTCCCAAAAGTTCAGTCCTCTTACCAGAAGAAGAGCTCTTTGTAAGAGAAGCAAAGGAACTTCAAAAATAACAGAAGAATCCTCTTGGCAAGGTAAAAGAACTTGAAAGTAATGGGAGGAACCCCCCTCCCAGAATAAGAACCCACAGAAAGATCAAGGTACTAAAAAGAAATCAGTGAGCAAGACTTAGTTAGGAGTCCCCTCCACCCATGGAAAAATGAAGGCAGTGAGAAGTTAAAAGGCCATAAACACAAGGGGAGAAATTTGCCCAGATTTAGGAAAGCCTTACCATCAAAATCAGTGTAAGGTTCATCATGAAGCAGGGCACCGGAACCAAAATCAATAAGTTTGGCACGACCCCGGCAGAGGTCCATCAAGATGTTCTCATCTTTGATGTCACGATGGACAACGCCGCGGGCATGACAGTGCCGAACAGCTGACACTACTTGGGCAAAGAGGCTGCGGCTTCGGCTTTCACCCAGTGGGCCCTGCTCTGTGATGTAGTCAAAGAGATCCTGGGCTGGCAAAGGCCGCTCAAGGACCAGCATGAAACCCTCAGTTGTCTCAAACCAGTCGAGCAGGCGGATCACACCAGGGTGTCCACCACCGGCACCCACCTTCCAAAGCAGTGCCACTTCCAGTGGGCATGTACCAGAATCAGGCTGGGGAAGTAGGGAGAGAAAACACAGATGTTAGGCAAGAAGCTGAGAGGATGGACTTAATGTCATATCTCCTGACTTGGAAGATCTGGCTCCCCTCCTTTTCTTTGTGTTTTGGGGCCACACTCGACAGTACTCAGGGCTTATTCCCATCTCTGTGCTCAGAGAGAGCTCGGAGGAACCATATGGGGTATGGGGGTCAAACCCAGGTCAGCTACATGCAAGGCAATTGCCCTACCTGTTGTACTATCACCCAAATCACTTTACCCTTTTCCTATGCCAAGGATTAAACTCCGGGGGCCGGAGAGATAGCATGGAGGTAAGGCGTTTGCCTTTCATGCAGAAGGTCCGTGGTTCAAATCCCAGCGTCCCATATGGTCCCCCGTGCCTGCCAGGAGCGATTTCTGAGCATAGAGCCAGGAGTAACCCCTGAGCACTGCCAGGTGTGACCCAAAAACCAAAAAAAAAAAAAAAAAAAAAAAAAAAGGATTAAACTCGGGTCCTCACACACATCAAGGGAAGTATTGTAATATATCTCCTGTGAACTGTAGTTTCCTTTATCGTCAGAGTGAAGATTAAAACAGCCATTGGGAAAATAAATTAAGCCAAAAGTCTATCCACATCTTGGGCTGGAGATGTAGCACAGCAGTTGCCTTGCCTTGTATGATATGCTGGGCCTTAAGTTCAACCCCAAGCTCCACAAAAGAGGGCTGGATAGTTTAGGGGTTAAGGCACTTGCCTTACACACAGCAGACCCCAGTTCAATCCCCAGCACCATATGGGGCCCTGTGTGCAGAAATAAAGGGTGAAGGTTGAGAAAGGAAAGTAATGAAGGAACAAGGATCAGGAGCCTTGGTTATATTGGTGATGGGGAAGAGTGGTATTATTATTATTATTCAACAAAACTGAAAACGTGGTATCTAAGCTGCAATCACTGAATTTTGAAACATGCCTGTTAAGGTAGTGTGTGACATTCATCTGTAATATGTTAACAATAATAACCCAGTGTAGGAATATTACCCAAAGCCAAGAAGAAATGTTGGGCAGAAAGTGTAGTTATTTAAGAGAAAGAAATATAAACAAACAAACAAAAAGACACCACCATGACAGTAACCATTAGAAAAAATTGCTCTCGGGCCCGGAGAGATAGCACAGTGGCGTTTTTGCCTTGCAAGCAGCCGATCCAGGTCCAAAGGTGGTTGGTTCGAATCCCGGTGTCCCATATGGTCCCCCGTGCCTGCCAGGAGCTATTTCTGAGCAGACAGCCAGGAGTAACCCCTGAGCACCGCCGGGTATGGCCCCCCCCCCAAAAAAAAAAACAAAAAAAAGAAAAATTGCTCTCGGGGGCTGGAGCAGTGGCGCAGAAAGGTAAGGCTTTGCCAGCACGAGCCTAGGATGGACCACGGTTCAATCCTCTGGCCCATATGGTCCCCCAAGCCAGGAGCAATTTCTGAGCACATAGCCAGAAGTAACCCCTGAGCATCACTGGGTGTGGCCCAAAAAGACAAACAAAAGAAATAATTGCTCTGGACAAGAATTGGAAATTGAATGGAAGTAAAGTGATATATGCATAATATTTCAATACCATGGTGTTTAAAAGGATAAAAGGGGAAGAGGGGGAAAGTACCTACCATAGGGGTTGGCTGGGGGTTGCGGATGGGAGTGGGATGACAGGAGGTTAACTGGGGAAATTGGTGGTGGGAAATGAACACTGGTGAAGGAGTAGGTATTGGAATATTGTATGATTTAAACTCTACTATCAATAAATTTTCAACTGTATCTCAGTGATTTATTAATAATTTTTAAAAAGGGTAGCACATGGTAACACTGGTGGAAATCAACACTAGTGGTGGCATTAGTGTTGAAATATTGCCTAAAACTTAACTATCAACTCAGGAGCCAGAGCGGTAGTGCAAGTGGTAGGGCATTTGCCTTGCACGCAGCCAACCTAGGATGAACCGCAGTTCGTTCCCCCTGGCATCCCATATGGTCCCCCAAGCCAGGAGCGATTTCTGAGCGCATAACCAGAAGTAACCCCTGAGCACCACCGGGTGTGCCCCCCCCCAAAAAAAACCAACAACAACTTAAATATCAACTCAAACTGGCATGCAGCCAATCTGGGATCAATCTGTAGTAAACTGATTCCTAAATGATTCTTTACTTTTTTTTTTTTTGGGTTTTTGGGCCACACCCGGTGACGCTCAGAGGTTACTCCTGGCTATGCACTCAGAAGTCGCTCCTGGCTTGGGGGACCATATGGGACGCCGGGGGATCGAACCGTGGTCCATCCAAGGCTAGCGCAGGTAAGGCAGACACCTTACCTCCAGCGCCACCGCCCGGCCCCTGATTCTTTACTTTTAAAGTTTCTCCTCTCTCCCCTCCCCCACCAGCAGCACTCAGGGGCTACTCCTGGCTCTGCACTCAGAAATCGCTGCTGGCAGACTCTGAGGACCATATGAAATGCCAGGAATTGAACCCACGTCCATCCTGGGTCACCCACATGCAAGGCAAACACCCTACCACTGTGGTCTGGCTCCCTCCTGAATGCTGAGTCTGGTGTAACTCCTAAGCATCGACAGGTGTAGCATACCAAAAATAAATAAAATAAGGCGGCATAAATGCTATTAGCCATATAAATTCACTAATTCTAGAAATAGAAACCTCACGTGAGCTCACAAGTGGGGCCAAATATGCCTTCCCTGCGGAACTAGCGCCCTCTAGGGGCATGAGGCTACCTGCACAGCCACACCGTTTTTCTCACGCTAGACTTGGCTGCTGCGCAGACGCGACCATCTTGGCCGCCAAAGCCAATTCATTGTCCTACTACCACTAGAGGGTGCTGCTCAACAACCTACCCAGGCCTACCCTGTCCTTTGGCGCTTCCTACAGCATCAGCAGATACCATCACCATGGCAACCAATGACCTCTGTCCCTCTTTCCCCACCAGCATGCCCTGCGGGCAGCCCCTGAAACTGAGTTTCCGGGAGAGGGGGGTTGAAGGAGGCACGCGGAGCTCCATGGGAATTGGGGTGCCCAACCCTGATGGGAAGTGTGGATGGAGCCCAGAGAGTATCAGGGCAGTTAGGGGTGCTTCTCACTATTCTAAGACCAAGGAGTCATTTAAGACCCATGCAAGGGGGTGTGGGAGGGCTCCACAAAGGCGGTGCCCAGGCCAGTGAGGACCCTAAGAATACTCACCAAGGGGGACCAGCCCAGCACACGGTTTCGGGGGATCACTTTGATAGCCACCTGGAGAAGAAAGTAGAGATGGAGGAGGGAGCAGATAACCCCCCCCCATACCCTTCTACTCTACAATCCTCACCAGGTGTCTACAATATACTATAAAAGGGAATCCTGTCGCAGGCACACCAGCTCCCCAGAATCAAGTTCCCTACTCCCTCCCTCAGCCTTGGTGGTGGGCTTTTCTCCCGGTGGCGGGCAGGACCCCAGCACCTAGCTTGAATTACAAAGTTCCTCCCATCTCCACCCCCCACTTCCCCATCACACTCTGCAACATCCCGACTCCAACGGGATGTTGTGCTGGCGGTTAGGACTCCACACCATCCACCGGTCTCGAAATTTCCCAAATCTCAGCACCATCCCCGCAATTGATGTTCTCGATTTCTCAATCCCCCTCTGCCCCGCAATCCCTTATTTCATGCAACAGCTCCCAATCGCTGCACCCCCAAAGCCCTCACACCTCCTCCAGGAATGGCGGACATTGCAGCCACCGCATGGCCCGCTTGACCCCAGCACTAGCCCCACCGCTTCCAGATCAATTAGCATCACAGAGCGGGAACTTCCGTTCCGGGTACCCACACACCACACCACACCACACACACTTACACACGGGCACTTCCGTTCGGGGGCACACACACGCACAAACACGAACGGCCTCCTTCTCCCCAACCCTCGTGGGTACCTGGAGTCGATCTGAGATGCGGTGTCCGGCAAAGACAGTGCCAAAGCCCCCCTTCCCCAGGACAGGGCCCAGGCAGTACTCGGCCTCGAATGCTTCTCGGTCCTTGCCTCCTGTGAAGGCAGAAGCGAGGTCAGGGTGACAGCCGGCCCGCCAGGCCAGGCGGCAAACTCAGCTCGCACCTCTCCCCCGCCCCGCTGCCGGCCTCTGCCTCCAGCCTCGGGCTAGAAGACGGGCTGCGCTCACCTGGCGGCATGGTGGTCGCGGGGAGTGGTGGAACCGGCGATTTGGTCAACATGGTGGCGGCACCGCATAGATTGAGCCCACTGAGCCCTCGGGGAGTGGAGGCCCGGGGCAGAGAGGGTGGGGAACCAGGGCTGGGGGGAGCCAGGGCGGAAGGCAAAGAAATCAGGGGTTCGGAATGCGCCCACCAGCGGCGCCACTTTAGAAGCTGCTGGGTGCGCCAGGCCCAATGATACAGAGCCAGGGTACGCGCTGCAGTAGAGTCGTCCCGGATTGAGGCACCGCCCACTAGGTTTTGATCAATCCGGACACGGCACCTGCTGTAGTCCAGCCAATGGGAGCTGGCCCGTATTTGCATACCGCCCTCTGCTTATTCAAGTACCCATTTCACAAATATGAGCCCAGATCTTCTGCTCAGGCGGGGCCTGGATGCAAATGAAGGAGGTAAGCACAAAGATGAAACCCGGTTCTGAGAATCCCTTTGCAACCACCACTTGATTTGGTCTCTGTGCAGGTTTTTTTAAAAGTATATGTGTGTATGTGTAGAGAGAGAAATAACAATAAACTGTACCGCCTTATTTCCTACGAAGTTAGTCTGCCACCAAGACCTCAAAATCAGCATGAAGATAATCCCAGTCTGTGTTTTAAGAATTCGTGCCAGTGGCTATCAGGAGATCCAGACTCAAAAAGTGCTCTATAACTAGGACTTGTGCCTCCAGGTGATTATTAGGCAGCCTCCACCCCAAAACTGAAGATCCTGGAATAACCTGTTCAGCCACCATGGATGGGTAACACTTCTGACCACTACCACAAAGGAGCAGAGGATGTGGGTCTAAGGCAGAGTTTTCACACCTGAACACATGTCCTACAGGGGCGTTGTTGGAAACCTCTGGCAATGATCAGTCTTACCTAACATCTGGAATGGCTGACTTGGTGGTAGTTTTGAGGTATATTTTCAAATGGAAGGGACAGGGACTCAGAGTGAAACAGGCTGAAGTGGTAAAATCACAAACTGGGCAAAATAGGAAGACCATAAAACTTCAAGTCCTAGAAAGACTCAAACATCATTCCAAAGACATATACACAGAAGTACAGTGTTCCCCCTCTCACCAGTTTACTCCCATTATCCCTTTATCCTGGTCTACTGCAATCTGAAAACACTACCTACAAAAATATTTTGTTTTAAAACACATTCACCTGGGGGCCGGAGAGATAGCATGGAGGTAAGGCCTTTCATGCAGAAGGGGTGATTTCTGAGCATGGAGCCAGGAGTAATCCCTGAGGCTGCTGGGTGTTACCCAAAAACAAACAAAAAACATTCATATAACCTGGGGGGATACTCCTGATGATGCTCAGGAAAAAACGAAGTATTAAGGATTGCAACTGGGGCTCCTATATTGCTACCTGAGTTACCCCTTGCCCCTAATTATTTTTATAAGTATCTATTTTTACAAAGGCATCTCAGTGATATTGTTGATCTCTCACTATGCCTGTTAACACACTAAACTCTCAAAGAATGAATGCACAGAAAAAAAAACAATATATAGGCAATACATCCACTGGGGAGCCAAGACAGACTTCCTGTAGAAATAGAAAACTACTGTACCATGTATGAGACCATCAAACAAGTCCCGTCAGACACATACCTGTCACCTGTCCTAAACTTGTATGCAATCATCATTTGGCAGGCATGCTGCCACAAGTTATGTGCCAGAATGACACTGAAGACACATCATCTCATGCCAGACACACTACTGACCTACACTGTCATCCGAAAACACAAAAGTGTCCCATTAGGCATATCAACAGAACTGTGCAGTCACCAGAACATTCAGACATGTAGTCTGCATGAACTCTGCATAGTTCCAAAAATGAAGAGACCCCTAGTTCATCCCAAGAAGGCACAGATGCTCCAAAACATATATTCAACAACTGCAAATCCAATAAACCTGAGTGCATACACCCTCCCATCCCCAGACAAGCAGTATCACAAGAGAAACTTGAAAAGATCCAGTCCAAACCTCACAGATGAAGGCAGGCAGGCATCAAAATGATCCAATGATCACTCCCCAGACTATCTGGATTAGAAATGGACAGCCCTTCCATCCAACAGAAACCACAGATGTGCTATCCCAGACAGACCCACACACATGCACTTGTCTCGGATGCAGACACAAACTGTCAGAGAATCCCTCATTCAGTCACCATCTAACACACCTGCAAATGAGCCCTGACCACACCCATGACTAA
Source organism: Suncus etruscus (assembly GCF_024139225.1). Lineage (NCBI taxonomy): Eukaryota > Metazoa > Chordata > Mammalia > Eulipotyphla > Soricidae > Suncus > Suncus etruscus. The sequence continues at coordinate 53,749,495 of NC_064868.1, read as the reverse complement.
AAACATAGATCTACATGAAGACTCAGTCTATTCAGATACACACAGGACAATATCCAGAAAGCAGGGCACCAACATGGACTCGTCCATAAATTTCTTATTCCCCCGAAATGAGTGGGTCTACTGTGGCTACCAGGCCTTAGAAGAATGCAGATATACACCATTAGGTCAGGGCTGTGATTCCATCTAGAGACATTGGCTCCACAGGAAGGAGTCAAAGACCTATATGGAGATGGATGAGCTCCCACAAAGCTTCTCAGTGATCATCAATCTTGAAAGACAAGATTGTCTTGAGTCAGGGGATGGGTCAATTTCAGGAAGAGGCCAAAAGGCAGAGAAACTTCAACAAGAGGGTATTCAATGCCACCTGCTTAATCTGATCTTTACAAATGCAGAGGCACATTACACTGGCTTTGGGCACTCCCCAAATACTCACCACCAGAAAGAACATGAAGTCCCAGACTTAAATCACCCAGCAAGTTTGTCACCTGCAACTTATAGGAGTTGTGGAAAAGCTGAGAAAGGTTTCAGACCAACGTTCCAATATACACAGGCTTAACCAAGGGATTCCAGAGATACTCCACAGACCATTCAGTCAGCTGTGCCCTCACCTGAAGAGACAGACATGCATCATCCCACAGGGGTCTTGCTACTGAAGTATGGCACAAAAGACACTTGACAGAACCTGGGAGGCAACCATTTTTTATGCCTTGGCTTTATCCCAAGGAAAGCCTGGGACAAAGGTATCAGAGAACAGTGGGTACGAACAATGAATAGAATTCCTAACTGTTCCTTAGCTCCTAAACCCAATGAGGGGGGTCCCTCCAGTTACTTCCACTGAACTCATATTGCACTAATTATCTAACCTTCCCAAAGCATTTGCTCATCAATCATCCAAGGAAAAAGTTTACAAAGTGAGATATTGAGTTCAATCTTTGTTCAGTCATCTGCTTCTATCACATTTCCAGAAAATATGGTGGGGCAGTTCTATCCTGTGTATCACTAAAGGCAGAAACAGAAGGCAAAAATGGGACTTCTTGGTGGTCTTGGGTTCCAGAAAGTGGTTGTACAAAAATATGAACAAACTATGAGTCCCCAGACAGATCTTACTGGGGAGAACATGGCTTTCAAATGTGAAGCCAAGACCCATACAATTACTATTTCTACCCAAAGGCCCTCCCACCCTCTGCCCCAGACAGAACAGAGGCGCTCAGGGGAAACTGACATTTGGTTTTATTGTGCCAAGGACATTACAGACGGTGGATCTTGTCAACACCTGCAGGGCTGAGGTGCCCCATCTGCTGAGGCTGCTCCCACTCCCCACACTCAAATCCTGGGTGGTAGCCATGATCCGCAGAGATGCCCCCTACCCCAAGACTCCAGAAAGACTGGTGGCGGTGGTGGTGGAAGCCAAAGGAATGCAGCGAGGTCAGAGTCTCATTATCCAAAGCCCATGTAATACCTGCCACACCTGCCCCCCCAGCTCCCCACCCCCAACTCACTCTAGAACCTGTCCACACCCACAGAGTGGGCGGTCAGAGATTGCAACCATAACTGTGCTCCCTCTGGGCCCCACAGACTGTCTGCAGTCAAACCAGAGAGTTGTCACCCTCAATAAGCCAATGCTGTTGCCAACACCGTTTTGTAATTAGTTGGTTTTGTAAAATAAAAGTATATTTAGAAAACGCAAAAATTTCAATGAAGGTTCAAACATTCTCGGGATACTAGGAAGACAAATTTCCCACCTGCTTCCTTCCACCTCTCTGGCATCAAACTGTATTTAGGATAACAAACTTTTTTTGAATTTGGCAGAAAAGGGAGTCTTTATTCTCTTCTAGGGCTGCCTGGCTGCCAGCTGGTTTGTCTCTGTGTGCCTCTTGTCTACCTTCGGCACCCTTGCCCAGGTCCCCTGTGGAATGCAGGGATGGTGCTGTGCAGAGGGCAAGAGGGCACGTCAGCTGGCGCAGACACATGATGGTGGTGGCAGTGATGGGGGGGCATGGAGGTGAGTCAGCCAGAAGGAAGTAGGGAGGAGTAAGAGAAGGGAGGGCAGAAGGAAGAAAGCCAAAGAAAGGGAGGGTGGCACCAGAGGGCAGAGAGGCGGGATTTGGGAGATGGGTCTCCAGTCTCTGGTCACCATCAACTCTTGTCTGGAGGTGGCTCTCTGTGCATTTTGTTCTTCTTCATACTGTCTAGGTATTCCTGTTGGGACACTGCCAACACTGATGCTAGGATCTCATCATCATCCCAGTCGTTCAGACCTGCCGGGCAAGAAAAAGGGCAATGAGGCACTTCTCTAGATGCCTTCTTGCCCTTCACTGACCCTAAACTCTGCACAAAACCATTCAAGACAATCCCATCCAGGCCAGTCTCTCTACTCTGGCTCTAGCTCCACTAGGTCCTACACAACACTACTCACAAGTCCCTCTGAAACAGCTCCACTGGGTATGGAAATAATCCCTTTTCATTAAAAAATATCCAAGGGCTCTAAAAGTCTCCTCTTAGGACATTGCTGCTTTCTACTTCTTCCCAACTTCCAGCTGGCCCCATGCCCCAAGGACAGAGGTGGCTTACCAAAGGCTGAAGGAGACATCTGCTGAATGAGAGCTCGGCATTCCAGAGCAGGATAGAGGGAGACAAGGGGGGAAGAGGACCGGTCAGCCCCTGCTGAGAACTGGCTGCTTGTACCTGCAGCGGACAGACAGTCAGAGGCAGAACACCAGATACTCTGAGATCAGTATCTTCCCACATCAGTATTTCACTGACCTGGTGCACAGGGTGAAGGAGGTTTGGCAAGAGCTAAAACAGTGCCTGGAGAAGGGGGCTTGATACCCAGCTCAGAGTGCAGTTCTGGGTGCTCTGGTGATGAGGCTGAGCTCCGCTGCCGTGGAGACCGGCTGGTCCACTCCTCCAGGCCACTGGAAGCTGCTGCTGTGGCAGAACTGCATGTGGCACTGGCTTTTCGTGGCTGGGAGGGAGGAGGCAGTAAGGACCAATCCCAACCCCAACCTTCCTTTTCGTATCCCCAGGGGCCTACTCCCTCCAGGAATCCTCGCTACAACATAGTCTCTACCTGAGTCCCCATCCTTCCCCCATCACACGCCAGACCATAGGATGGCGGTTAGTTTCTTAATCCCATCAGGCCCTGGGAAGCCAATCTGCCTGAAAATTTGTGACCTCCATCTGCAAAACAGATCCAGAAACCATCCTCTGTCCTCTGTCCCCTGCCCACTGCCCTGTCAGCACCATTATCAGTCATCAGTTCCTGTGGCCATGAATATGGCCTCATCTTGATAGGTCCCCTAGAGTCCCCTGAATAGAGTACTCTATTAAACCCTATGTTAGATTCTGCCATCTCTCTTCTCACAATCATGCCTCCACTTCCTTGTTTGCTCAGCATAAAAAAAATCAGAGGGCCAGAATGATAACACAGTGCTAGGGCATTTGCATTAATGTGGCCAACCCAGGTTTGATCTCCAGCATCCCATATGGTCCTCTGAGCATACCAGGACTAATTAATTTCTCTCTCTTTCTCTTTTCTTTCTTTCTTCCTTCCTTCTTTCTTTTTCTTTTTTCTTCGTTCCTTCCTTCCTCCTTCCTTCCTTCCTCTTTCTCTTTCTTTCTCTTTTCCTTCCTTCCATCCTTCCTTCCTTCCTCCTTCCCTTCCTTCCTTCCTTCCTTCCTTCCTTCCTTCCTTCCTCCCTCCCTCCTTTCCTTCCTTCCTTCCTTCCTTCCTTCCTTCCTTCCTTCCTTCCTTCCTTCCTTCCTTCCTTCCTTCCTTCCTTCCCTTTTTTTTTTTGGTTTTTGGGTCACACCCGGCAGCACTCAGTGGTTACTCCTGGCTCTATGCTCAGAAATCACCCCTGGCAGGCTCAGAGGATAATATAGGATGCTGGGATTTGAACCACCATCCTTCATCCTTCTGCATGCAAGGCAAACACCCTACCTCCATGCTTTCTCTCTGGCCCCAGGAGTAATTTCTGATGCTGAGAATTCCCAGCCCCATTCAGACCTACATACTGCATTTGCCCCTGCTCTAGAATTGTTTTGTTATTGTTTTTGTTTTAGAGCCACACCTGAAGGTGCTCAGGACTTACTCTGTGCTTAGCTCAATGCCCAGGGATCTATTCTTCTCAGGGATCACTCTTGAAGGGGCTCAGAGAACCATGAGGTGCTGGAAATTGAACTTGGTGAACTTGAATGAGCCACATGCAAGGCAAGAGCCCTAACCACTGTACTGTCTCTTTAGTCCTTCTAGAGTTTTCATCCATAGTATCTTTTAATTAATCCACTTTTGTTCCATATTAAAAAATGTCAGCATCATAAGGACCAGGACCTGTACCTGCAAGGCTCACTAATATACCCCAAATATGGAGAACATAAATAACTTAAATAAAAAAATCTTTTAAAAATTAAAAATAAAATTTAAAAATATGGAGAACAGTACCTGACCTGTAGCAAATACTTGATGAATTATTCAAGTCTGGCCAGCATCTACAAATCACTGCAAATCCTTGTGATTCCTCAACTGGAATCCTGGAATCCTGCCAGGCCCTCTCCATAATCCAATCACTCAACTTTCTTCCATGAAGACTAAGCAAAATTCCCCAGTCAGGGTCAAGCACTCCAGTAAGTATCTCCCTCCCACCCTCCCTCCCGAGATAAGGTCACTGTGGGTCAAGTGGACTGGCCTTTATTTTTACCCTTAGCACAGTCTGGTATATGGAGGCATTTCAAAGAAAAGCTTGTCCTCGGTAGGGCGTTTGCCTTACACGTGCTAACCTAGAACAGACCACGGTTTGATCACGGTTTGATCCCCCGGGCTCCATATGGTCCCCAAGCCAGGAGCGATTTCTGAGCGCATAGGCAGGAGTAACCCCTGAGTGTCACTGAGTGTGGCCCCCAAACAAAAACAAACAAAAAAGCTTGTCCTTTCAAACTCTCTGTCTATCCCACAAATTACTCTCCACTGCTACTTAAGAGACTATTCTAAATCTGTTTAGAGTTCTAAGGTACAGTACCAAAATTAAGGCTGGGGATATACAACAACCAGGGCTGAAAGCTGCTTCCTTGCTCTAGATGCCAAAACTATGAATCTTGTACTTTGTCAATTCAGGATCACATCATGAAAAATAATGGGTTCTCAGTCAGATCAGTAGCACAGCACAGGATGACCCACCTGGCTAGGGCCACGGACCTGACGGGCCTGTTTCTCCTGATCCCGAAGCCACTGCAAGTAAGATTCCCGTGCCACCTGCTCCTCGATGGCTTCATTTGTTGCTTCCCAGTCTGTAGCCCTCTTCTTGTCTTCCAGCATCTGCTGCTCAATCCAAGACTCCTCTGATGTCTTTATGGCATTCTTCATTAGGGACTGTTCTGCAAACTACAAGGGTGGAGCAATGACCAGAGATCTGGAGTGGCATTCTGAACTCTGGCCAAGAATTAAACAGGCTTAGGGAGATGGGCTTGTTCAATTCTTAGCCAGAAGACAGCAGACAGGAAAGCAGGTACTCTGACTAAGCAACGCCCAGAGCAGTCATTCCAAATGTCTATGCACAAAACCCTGCCGTCCCAGCCCTAAACAATTCAACTGAGGTATAAAGTCCAGAGTAGCCTAATGCACTCTAGCCTCACAGGGATTTTTTTTTTTGGTTTTTAGGTCACACCCGGCAGTGCTCAGGGGTTACTTCTGGCTCTATGCTCAGAAATCGCTCCTGGCAGGCTTGGGGGACCATATGGGATGCCGGGATTTGAACCACCAACCTTCTGCACGCAAGGCAAGTGCCTTATCTCCATGCTATCTCTCCGGCCCCTCACAGGGAACTTTTTTTTAGAAAGTAGAAAAGTTTGGGGTTGAAGCTATAGTACAGCAAGTAGGGTGTCTGCCTTGCATGTGGCTCACTGGGTTCAATCCCTGGCATCCCATATGGTCCTCTGAGCCTGGCAGGAGTGATTTCTGAGCGCAGAGCCAGGAGTAACCTGAGGGCCACCAGGTATGGCCCAAAAACTCCCACGAGAGGGGAGAGATGGGGAGGAAGCCATGTGCCAGATGGATATAACAGCTGGTAGAGCGGTTGCCTTGCACATAGCCAACCCAGGTCCAATCCCTAGTATCTCATATGCACCACTGAGCCTGCTAGGAGTAATTCCTTATGTGTAGTGTCAGGAGTAACCTCTAAGCACCACTGGTTGTGGCCCCCAAACAAACAAAAAGCAAAAAGCATTAGCCAGAGTATATGAGGTGGCAGGAGTACTTGGGGACACTGATGGAGGGAAGAAGGTTCTCTGGTGGTGGGTATGGTGTCAGAATTATGATGAAAAGTATGATTAGGGCCCGGAGAGATAGCACAGCGGCGTTTGCCTTGCAAGCAGCCGACCCAGGACCAAAGGTGGTTGGTTCGAATCCCGGTGTCCCATATGGTCCCCCATGCCTGCCAGGAGGTATTTCTGAGCAGACAGCCAGGAGTCACCCCTGAGCAATGCCGGATGTGACCCAAAAACCAAAAAAAAAAGTATGATTAATTGTACTGTAAATCTTGGTAACTCAAGTAAAAATGGCAAAAATTAAAGAAAATATAAATTAGAAGCTTTACCCAATAATGACTTAGTTTCATAAACCCAAGAAATTCCATTCACAAGTGGAATAATAAGGAAAGACTACCTTAAAAGTTAGCTGTGTGAAACCTGATGCCAACAATAGGACTGCGTGAAAAATGAAACTGTATTGGCACTACAGACAATGACTTGGATTGAATAAACTAGTTTGCCTGGAGCCTAGAGTAGGTCTTATGCCAGGAAACTTCAGGGATAGTGGTCTCCTTGTATTTAGACCAAGGCTATTCCTTTCTATGACCCCCATATTTTGATGGGCCTATGCAAACAATATTAGCCACTCTAACACCGTTTTTACTGTGCCCTTTTGACTAACCCTTAAAAAAAAAACCTCTTAAACTTTTGATGTTAACTTAAACTAATATGTATGTGCACGAATATATAAAAATACTATGCCTTCAAAGTTAAGGAGTCACATAAATCTCATGGCTTTAGGTTGCTTTGTGTACTGCTAAGAAATGTTATAATGTACTACAATCTGGGGACTTATGGACAAAGTAATTAATTGTTCATGGGTTCTGCCCTTATTTTTCTTAATGTTTTTTTGACTGTACGTTCAATATTTAGGCGTCAGCAAGGGGATTTCTTCTGAGAACTCTGTTTATGGGTGATTGTTCATTCACTGTAACTTTACCTTGTCCTCTTTGCATCATTGTTCTCATAACTAAAAATAAAAAATTAAAAAAAAATAAAGAATAAAGTAAAAACAGCTATGTATGCATTCAAGCCTATAAGATGATAGGAAGGAATAGTAGCAGCATGTTGTGGTATGCTGTGAGTTCTAGGACACTGTATGAGAGTACTGGCTTTCAGATACAACTTTTTAATAAATAAATTTAAAACATCAGGGGTCTGATGGGTACAGTAGGTAGGTTGTTTGCCTTATACACGGCCAACCGTGTTTGATCCCCAGCATCCCATATGTCCCCCGAGCCTGCCAGGGTTAATTTCTGAATGTAGAACTATTGAATGTAACCTCTGAACACTGCTGCTGGGTGTGACCCCCCAAAAAAAACACAAAAAATAATCAGAGAATAGACTAGGGAGGTAGTATAGTGGGTATGGTGCTTGCATTGCACAGAGCTGACCCAGGGTCAGTCCCCAGTATCCCATATGCCCTATCCCTTATCTAGGGTGTATGGAGGTGGCAGAGGTCCCATATCCCCTATATCATCATATCCCCCATATGGGGATATATCCCCCATATTCCCTATCTCCTATCCCCTACCCCCATATCCCATATCTCCTGAGCAATCCCTGAGCAAAGAGCTAGGAGTTAAGACCTGAGCACTACTACTCTGTGTGGCCCAAAAACAAAATATAAATCCCCATACAAAAAATAGCCATGAGATAATTCTGAATTGGAAACAAATATTGGTAAGAACTGTAGCTTAATGTATAGTTAAAGAAATAATTCTAGAGATATGTAGCTACACGGGTTTAGTTACACCTATATGTACTGTTTTATTCGGTCAGTTAACAGACCTATGTAGAATCAAGGATATGCCAACAGCATGGAGAACATAAAGCACCTAGATTTTGATTTCCAGTAACAGTCTCCAACAAAGAAATCAAAATAAGCATAGGGATGATTCAGTGGCTAAAAGGAACTTTCACACAAGATCCTGAGATGATAATTGGTATTGTCTATAATATGCACTGAGTAACCTCCTGGCATCTCTATTATCTTGGGAACCCCCCTCAGCACTGCAAGTGAGTGTGTAATCTCCAGAGGATCACAGGCTAATGAGTTGTATGTTACAGCACTGAGGTCAGGAGTGTGCACTTTAGTGAGTTTGTGTGTGAGCATATAAATAACCTCTGGCAAACACCACAACTATAGTGTGTCACACATGAAGAACTCCACAACCAAGTGTGTGTGAGCCCTGGTCACTGTAACAGCAGCAACAGTGAAATGGTGGGAAGAGAAACTGAAGAAAATAGTTCAGAAAAAAAGAATTTTGGAGAAATGGTTGGTTGTAGGACTGGAAGAAATAAGAGTATAGGGGTTGGGGCCGGAGAGATAGCACAGTGGTAGAGCGTTTGCCCTGTATTCGGCTGATCCAGGATGAATCGATTGCCAGCATCCCACATGGTCCCCTGAATCTGCCAGGAGTAACCCCTGAGCACTGCCGGGTGTGGCCCAAAAACCAAAAAAAGGAGTATAGGAGCTAGAGAGATACAGCAAGTTAGGCACTTGCTTTACATGCTGCTGACCTGAGTTTGATCCCCAGAATCCATACAGTTCTCCAAACACAGCTAGGAGTGCTTCCTATGTGTAGATTCAGGCTGGGAGTGGCTCAAAATGACAAAAAAGGGGGCCAAAGTGATACTGCAGCAGGTATGACACAAGTCTTGCATGCAGCCTACCCAGGTTCAATTCCCGGCATCCCACTGGTCCCTGAAGCATAGCAGGAGTGATTCCTGAGTGCAGAGCCAAGAGTAACCCCTAAGCACCACCAGGTGTGACAAAAAAAAGAATCATGAGCTCCTGGCAGTGCCATAAAGTGAAGAAAGACTCAAACTCCAATAAAAATTGAGCAAAAAGTGATAATATAATACTGAGGTTATGTCAAAGAGAAACAGGAAGCAACTAAAAAAGCTAGCTCCCTATAGTCCTTAAACCACTTAAGCAACAAATCTTTAAATAGTACTAGATTATAATCCAAAGTATGTAAAATCCTTAAATTCATATTTATAAAAATAATTGACTGAGGGGCCAGAGAGATAGCACAGCAGTAGGGCGTTTGCCTTACAAGCCACCAGCCCAGGACCGAAGGTGGTTTGAATCCCAGTATCCCATTTGGTCCCTCGGTCCTGCCAGGAGTGATTTTTCTTTTGTTTTTGGGACACACCTGGTGATGCTGAGCTATGCACTCTTAGCTATGCACTCAGAAATTGCTCCTGGCTTGGGAGACCGTCTGGGACGCTGGGGGATAGAACCTGGATCTGTCCAAGGTTAGCACGTGCAAGGCAAATGCCCTACTGCTTGCGCCACTGCTCAGGCCCCGCCAGGAGCGATTTCTGAGCAGAGTCAGGAGTAACCCGAGCATCACCAGGTGTGGCTCAAACCCCTCCCAAAAATAATAGTAATAATAATAATTGACTAAATAAGTTACTAAGTAGGAGGAAAAGGGCAAAATCTCCTTTGAGGGAGAACTGCAAATAATTTATGTAGCTATTCTACTCTTTGAGAAGATGGAGCCTAGCCTTTTTGTTTGTTTGTTTTGGTTTTTGGGTCACATCTGGTTGTGCTTGGGGGTTACTTCTGGCTCTGCACTAAGAAAACACCCCTGTCAGGCTCAAGGGATCATATGGGATGCCTGGATTTGAACCACTGTTGGTCCTGGATGTCGGCTGCTTGCAAGGCAAATGCCCTACTGCTGTGCTATTGCTCCAGCCCCCGAACAACCTTCATTTTTTTTGAAATTTTTATTTAGCTCGAGTAATGGTTACAAAATTTATGGTTAAAATTTATGGTTCTGATATACACAAACTTACTACACCTTCATCACCGAAGTATACCACTCTCTCTCTTTTCTAATATGTATGGTGCTACTGCACTATGCCCACAATTACCCTCAGGTCCCTTCCCTCCCAGACCCCCAGCATCCTCAGATTATAGTTTTACTGACCACATCACAGAAACCTCCACAAGAATATGGGCTATAGTGAATTCTTTTTCTTTTGTTTTCTTGTTATTTGGGGCCACAACCTGGAGGTGCTGTGGTCTTGGTGCTTGGGGATCTGTCTCAGTGGTACCCAGGGGAACAAAGGGTGCCAGTGATCACACTCCCACCTCCTGTAGGCAAAGCATGCACTCAAATTTCTTGAGCTATTCTCCAACTCCCATAGTGACTTCTTCCTAATAATACAGTACGGTGAGAGTAATTTCCCAGTAGAGAAAATTTGAGAAGTATTACTTCTGCTGGGTGATCACAATCAACATCACAACCACAAATCAAGCCCACAATATATACTACTGATATGGTAAGAATGGCATTTTACCACTTCTAGGAATATACCCTAGGAATACAAAAATACAATACAAAAACCCCTTCCTTACACCTATATTTATTGCAGCACTATTTACCATAGCAAGACTCTGGAAACAACCAAGATACCTTTCAACAGATGAATGGCTAAAGAAACTGTGGTACGGGCCCGGAGAGATAGCACAGCGGCGTTTGCCTTGCAAGCAGCCGATCCAGGACCAAAGGTGGTTGGTTCGAATCCCGGTGTCCCATATGGTCCCCCGTGCCTGCCAGGAGCTATTTCTGAGCAGACAGCCAGGAGTAACCCCTGAGCACCGCCGGGTGTGGCCCAAAAACCAAAAAAAAAAAAAAGAAACTGTGGTACATATACACAATGGAATATGTTTTGTTGTTGTTTTTTGGCCACACCCATTTGATGCTCAGGGTTTACTCCTGGATAATTGCTCAGAAATTGCCCCTGGCTTGGAGGGACCATATGGGACGCCGGGGGATCGAACCGCGGTCCTTCCTTGGCTAGCGCTTGCAAGGCAGACACCTTACCTCTAGCGCCACCTCGCTAGCCCCACACAATGGAATATTATGCACCCGTCAGGAGAGATGAAGTCATGAAATTTTCCTATACATGGATGTACATGGAATCTATTATGCTGAGTGAAATAAGTCAGAGAGAGAGAAAAACGCAGAATGGTCTTACTCTGTGGGTTTTAAGAAAAATGAAAGACATTTCTCAACAATTTTCAGAGACAAAAGAGAGGAGGGCTGGACGTTACAGCCCACCTTATGAACCTCACCACAAAGAGTGATGAGTTTAGTTAGAGAAATAACTACATTGCGAACTATCCTAACAATGAGAATATATGAGGGAAATAGAAAGCCTGTCTAGAGTACAGGTGGGGGCAGGGAAGGGAGAAGGGATATTTGGGACACTGGTGATGGGAATGTTGCACTGGTGATGGGGGGGTGTCATCTTATATGACTGAAACCCAATTATAATCATGTTTGTAACCAAGGTGTTTAAATAAAAAACATTAAATAAAAAAGATATATATGACAAAAAACTGTAAAAATTAAATTAAAAATTGTGTCATTAAAAAAAGAATGGCATTTTACCACTTTATCTTCCTCTCTAAAGCTCATATAATGAGAAAAGGCTTTATACAAATTCCAAGAGAAATATAATCAAAACAGTCTAGGTCATCAGCATAAAACTATGAGAAACCACTTCAGGCAAGGGTGCCTAAATAGACAAGATGCTTTATAGCTAATAATCTATCAAAACTGACTCATAGCTTAAGATCTGCATCACAGTTATCCATGATATTAACAGCAAAACTGTGCAGTGAGGATTTTTCTGTTAATTTAAAACTGTTCTAAATCCATCCTGGCTGCCATGAGGAAGTCAACTGCCAAGAAAGGCTGAGTTCACATCCTATAGTAAAGAAAGTCTTTTTGGGGGTAGGGGGGACAAAATGCCTCTAAACAATTAAAAAAGTAAAGATAGGGGCCGGAGCGATAGCACAGTAGGGTGTTTGCCTTGTATGCGGCCAACACAGGATGAAATCCCAGCATCCTATATGGTCCCCTGAGCTAAACAGGAATGACCTATGAGTGCAGAGCCAGGAGTAAACTCAAAAACCATAAAAAAATAAAGATAGTCCTTTTCTAAAAAAAAGGGGGAACAGAGAGACAGTACTATGGGTAGGGCCTTGCACACGATTGACCCAAATTCGATCCCTGCATCCCATATGAACCCCAACTCTGATAAGTGATCCCTGAGTACAGAGTGAAGAGCAAGTCCTCAGCACAGAGAGGTGTGCCCAAAAAATAATTAAAAATGAAAACATACACTAGAGAGATAGCATGAAGGTAGGGCATTTGCCTTGCATGCAGAAGGACAATGATTCAAATCCCGGCATCCCATATGGTCCCCAGAGCCTACCAGGAGCAATTTCTGAGTATAGAGCCAGGGGTAACCCCTGAGCTCTGCTGGGTGTGACCCAAAAACAAAAAAAAAAAAAAGAAAAGAAAGAAAAGAAATGAACAATTAAAAATGAGCAATCAGGGGCTGGAGAGGTGGTGCTAGAGGTAAGGTTTCTGCCTTGCAAGCACTAGCCAAGGAAGGACCGCGGTTCAATCCCCTGATGTCCCATATGGTCCCCCCAAGCCAGGGGCAATTTCTGGGCGCTTATCCAGGAGTAACCCCTGAGCATCAAACGGGTGTGGCCCAAAAAACCGAAAAAAAAAAATACAAGCAATCATATCACAAAAGTCATGGATGACTCTTTAATGTAGTTTTATAGGTATTAAGTCACTCTAACAAAATATGGCATAAATGTATATGGTATAAATCCAATTATACAATATTCTAAAGGCAAACTCTAGAATCAAATACAAAAACATGGACATTTCAGGCCTTGCACACACTAGGCCCAGGCCCAATACCCAGCATGCCATATAGTGTGCCCCCAAACCCCTCTAGGAATAATTCCTGATTGCAGAGCCTGAGCATTACAAGGTGTGACCCAAAAACAAACAAACAAAAAAATACAAATTCACTAAAAAGCTGAGGTAACTTGATTAGAGTATGGTCTTCAGTTAATATTACAATATGGTTTTGTTAGTTGTAAGATGACACCCAGCTATCAACCCCAAACAAAGGTGTTCCCCAACTTCTCCCTTCCTTAAACCTCTTCCTTTGATTTTTTTTTTTTTTTGGTTTTTGGGCCACACCCGGTAATGCTCAGGGGTTACTCCTCGCTATGTGCTGAGAAGTTGCTCCTGGCTTGGGGGACCATATGGGACACCGGGGGATCAAACCGCGGTCCGTCCAAGGCTAGCGCAGGCAAGGCAGGCACCTTACCTTTAGCGCCACCGCCCGGCCCCTCTTCCTTTGATTTTTAAAAGCTCACTGGAGGGGCCTGAGAGATAGCACAGTGGTAGGACATTTGCCTTGCACGCAGTCCATCCAGGATAGATGGTGATGGTGGTTCGAATCCTGGCGTCCCATATGGTCCCTGAGACTGCCAGGAGTGATTTCTGAGTGTAGAGCCAGGGGTAACCCGAGCGTCGCCAGAATGACCCCAAAACCAAAATAAATAAAAGCCCACTGGATAGGTAATTTTGCCTCACTTTCTACTTTCCCCTTCCTGGTGGATGGGTATTGGGATAATAAAAAAAAGTGACTGGGGGTCGGTGAGTTGGCGCTAGAGGTAAGTGCCTTGCAAGCGCTAGCCAAGGAAGGACTGCGGTTCAATCCCCTGGCGTCCCAAGCCAGGGGCAATTTCTGAGCACTTAGCCAGGGGTAACCCCTGAGCATCAAACGGGTGTGGCCGAAAAAACAAAAGAAAAGTCACTGTTGGCTTGATGTTGGGAGACACAAGGAAGAAGCCATGAGAAGCATCTCTAAAGACTTCTTGACTTTCCTGACTGTCTTGGTGTATTATTTCTTTGCTACTACCCTAATTCTTCAGACCCATAATCTCACAACCATAGATTTTTATTTCACAACTGGCACTTGAACAGCAACCCAGGACCCAGGGACTCAAAAAGATGGTGAAGTGTCTTGACCCTCTGGGGGATTTTTGACCCTCCTTGAACTGGACTGAGTGTACAGTGCCCTTCACCAGAGCTTTGGTGTACATGACCCCTGTTCTGAACATAGCAGATGACCCCTCAGGTGGGACAGAATCAGGCAGTGAAGGGGAGAGAATTGAAGACTCAAGAGTTTGATGTCCACTGCCTTTCTTCTACCAAAGGTGCTTTGTGCAAGGACCTCAATCCTCCCAACCTGCAGCAGCTTATCAAGTAAAGCTTATGGGGTAGAAGCCAAAGAGAAACCTCCATTTCAGGGGGAACAACAGCAGGGAGATGAGCTGATCTACCCCACCTCAGACTCCAGCTCAGGAACTGACAGCCTTTCCATCCCAGATGAATACCACAGAAGGAGAAGATGGAGAAGATAGAGGATCCAAGCCCAGCAGAAACCCAAAGAAGGAGAAGCTGCTTTCAGAACCTCCTACAACTTTCTTCTAGTTTAATCAATTGATCCTATTTGTATTGGTCATTATATTGCTGGTTAAATTGTGTGTTCTACCTGTATCAGATTTTGTAGCTACTGTTTGGTTCTATGCCCCACTGCAAACGGAAAACTTTGTATCCAACTTTAGTGGTTTAACACAAGTTTGCACAGTTCCGGGAAAATGCATAAGGCAGTCACATTTTTTTGGTCACACTCATTTGATGCTCAGGAGTTACTCCTGCATAAGTGCTCAGAAATCGCCCCTGGCTTGGAGGAACCATATGGGACTCTGGGGGATCGAACCACGGTCCTTCCTTGGCTAGCGCTTGTGAGGCAGACACCTTATCTCTAGTGTCACCTCTCCAGCCCCAATGCTGTCACATTTTAAAAGTTCTCAGCTAACCTACTAAGTGTTTCTCAATTGCTCTGATGTCTGATTGTGTATATTATTTAGCAACTTATTCTCAAATTATGTTTGCAAACATGTTCTAGTGTCTTTGTCCACAGAAGTCGATGAAAAAGAAACCTGGATGACATAGACTCTTACTACAGTGCCCATTAAAAGAATGTTTTAGCAGGGGCCAGAGTAGTAGCACAAGTAGTAGGGCATTTGCCTTGCACGTGGCTGACCCATAATGGACCCAGCTTCGATCCCAGGCATGGTCCCCTAAACCAGGAGCGATTTCTGAGTGCAGAGTCAGGAGTAACCTGAGCGCTGTGGGGTGTGGCCCCCACAAAAAAAAGAGTGGTTAGGGCCCGGAGAGATAGCACAGCGGCGTTTGCCTTGCAAGCAGCCAATCCAGGACCAAAGGTGGTTGGTTCGAATCCCGGTGTCCCATATTGTCCTCCGTGCCTGCCAGGAGCTATTTCTGAGCAGACAGCCAGGAGTAACCCCTGAGCACCGCTGGGTGTGGCCCAAAAACCAAAAAAAAGTGTTTAGCAAACTTATTTTCAAACTCTGTGCATCTACAGAAATGTTTTTGTGATTTTTGTTTAAGGAAGTTTACGAAAAGAAACTCGGATATTCTAGTATTACAGTGTTCAGTAGAAGAATGTTTAAGATTTTTCAAATTAAGTGTATCTGCAGAAAGGTTCTAATGTGTGTTCAGAGAAGTCTATGAAAAATTGTGATATGTATAAGATGGAAAAAAGCTGTTTTGAGAATGATGTATACAATTTAAATTTTGATGATGCTACTACGGCCAACTTTTACTGTACCCATGCAAAATAACAACCACTTTTCTAAGTTCTGATCTGGGGTTCCAGCCTCTGGCAGAGAAAAATAGAACAAAACTTTTGTTATTTTTTGTTTTATTTTAAACAAATTGTGGAATTATAAGATAACACCCAGCTATCAACCCCAAAGGTGTTCCCCCAACTTCCACCTTCCTTAAACCTCTTCCTTTGATCTGTAAAAGTCCACTGGATAGGTGTTGGTACTAGCTGGTTTTCACTTGGCCCAGTCCCTGCTCTTGGAGTGGGCTTTGTCTTCCCAATAAAGAATGCCTGGGAATCCTGGAGGGGAGGCTGCCATCTTGGTGAGCTATTCCGTTTGGAGGAATGACTGATTTGTGGGTGTACAGCTTGCAGTGTGAGTTCCTGGCCTCTTATTTTTTTTCCAATTGTGTGTGGATTATCTCCTGCGTCAGAATTGCTACTGGATTCTCGTCTCTCTCTCTCTCTTTTTTTGTGGTTTTTGGGTCACACCTGGCAGTGCTCAGGGGTTTTTCCTGGCTCTGTGCTCAGAAATTGCTCCTGGCAGGCACGGGGGACCATATGGGATGCCGGGATTCGAACTGATGGCCTTCTGCATAAAAGGTAAACGTCTTACCTCCATACTATCTTTCTGCCCCGGATTCTCGTCTCTTATCCTACCCAGATTAGGCACATGGTAATCCCTCTCCCTTGCTAGAGATTGTGGAACACTCAACCTACAATTTCACGGATAGGTAATTTTATCTCACTCTAGACCTTCTCCCTCCTGGTGGATGGGTTTGAGATAATTAAAAAAATAGGTCACTGTTGGCTTGGTGCTCGGAGACACCACAAGAAAGAAGCCACAAGAATTCACTCTAAAAAGCCACTGACTTCTTGACTTTCCTGACTGACTTGTATTATTTCTTTGCCACTACCCTGATTCTTCATACCTGTTGCCTAAGGGGTTAGAAACACAGCATGTGGGATGATCTCACAACAGTTGTGACATTCTTTTTTTGGTGGGGGATTTGATTTTTGGGTCACACCCGACAGTGTTCAAGGTTACTCCTGGCTCTGAGCTCAGAATTAGCTCCTGACAGACTCCGGGGACCCTATGGGATGTCAGGGATAAAATAAATAAAACAAGGCAGTCACCATGTTTACACCAGGCCAGCTCCTTAGAATCTGTTCAAGGGAGGGGCTGGAGTGACAGCACAGCAGTAGGGTATTTGCCTTGCATGCGATGATGCATCCCATATGGTCCCCTGAGCCAGGAGCGATTTCTGAGCTCATAGCCAGGATTAACCCTTGAGCATCACCTGGTGTAGCTCCAAAACAAACAAACAAACGAAAAGAATCTGTTCAGGGGCCGGAGAGATAGCATGGAGGTTAGGTGTTTGCCTTGCAATCAGAAGGTGGGTGGTTCAAATCCCAGCATCCCATATGGTCCCCTGAGCCTGCCAGGAGTGATTTCTGACCATAGAGCCAGGAGTAACCCCTGAGCGCGGCTGGGTGTGACCCAAAAACAAACAAAAAAGAATCTGTTTAAGTTAGAGATTTTTTAAAACAAGCCGTGAAAAAAATCATGAGTATATTGGCCACACAGCAGAAAGCTGGCAATCTCAGGAGAGAGGGCCCTGATGAAGCCATGCCTACTGCATTCATTACCCAGAATCACCATTTTGCCTATGGTCCTGCAGGACCACCCCTCTACAATTTTCTTCAAGAACACCAATCTGAACAAACTTCTGGTCTGCCAGAATTTGGGCTGATATCACCATGGCTTTTTAGAGCAAATGCAGATACCTTCCCCCTGTACCCTCCTTCTTCCAGGAAGCTGAGAACATGCCCCTAAAATGCACAGTATCGATAATAATGCTTTGAATTCCCGAACAACTTCATTTGTTTGATGCTGTTATCCCAGTAAGGAACACAGCGACAGAATGGACAGCAAGCAAGAGCTTACTAAACCATCCTGCCATTGTATTAATGACTTCACTGTAGATACAATAATGTTCATAAATGTGCTTGCTTCTATACGTTTTTCTTCCTTTTTGTTCTTTAAATTTTCCTTCTCTTCCTTTAAATTTTTTCCATTCTACTATTATTTTTTATTTTATTTTTGGGCCACACCCAGTGATGATCAGGGGTTACTCCTGGCTATGCGCTCAGAAATCGCTCCTGGCTTGGGGCATATGGATGCCAGAGGATCGAACTGCGGTCCATCCTAGATTAGCGCGTGCAAGGTAAACGCCCTACCACTTGCGCTACCTCTCCGGCCCCATCATTCTACTATTTTTATTAACTTTGCTCTCACTTATCTAGAAACAAATGTGTTATGGTAAAATGTGATGCATTTTCTTTAAGTAAAGTGAAAAAATAAATAAAAATAGGGGCCGGAGAAATAGCATGGAGGTAGGACATTTGCCTTGCATGCAGAAGGACAGTGGTTTGAATTCCGACATCCCATATGGTCCCCTGAGCCTGCCAGAAGTGATTTCTGAGCGTAAAGCCAGGAATAACCACCCCTGAGCGCTTCTGGTGTGACCACAAAACCAAAAAGAAACAAACAAGACTATACTGGAGAGTGTACAGGCAGTAACGTGTTTCCTAAAAAGAGGCTGGAGTACTTTGTATAAAAGCAAAAGCCCCTGAAGAAAAAATGACAACTGGTCATTTTTCTTTCTTTTTTTTTGGGGGGGGGCCACACCCGGCAGTGCTCAGGGGTTACTCCTGGCTGTCTGCTCAGAAATAGTTCCTGGCAGGCAGGGGGACCATATGGGACACCGGGATTCGAACCAACCACCTTTGGTCCTGGATTGGCTGCTTGCAAGGCAAACGCCGCTGTGCTATCTCTCCGGGCCCACAACTGGTCATTTTTCAGTATGTTGGGTGAAAGGCTCTGTCATCTCCTGAACACCTATTCAGCACCAGGCCCAGTGTTAGGCACTTTATGTGCCCACCAAACTAAGACTCATATTATGTGTACAATCTAGGCAAAGGCCTCACAGCCAGTAAATGGTGCGACCAATGACAGTTGTTGTGAAGATCCATGGTGGATCTACCAACATCCCTAGCAGGCAAATGTGATTTCATATTACAAATTGCCAACCCTCTATAGGTACAAAAATGGATTTGCTAGCTCAGGCAGGCAAAATTCAACCATAAAAAAGAGCTCAGAGAGATGGGTCACTTTGGACACAACCTTGATGGATATGAGGTAAGAATTCTGGAGAAACTTAGCAAAGAGAATAGTTTCGAAGGTAGTGGCATAGCTGAAACCCTCCCCTCAACAGAGATTTATGGCTTTCATACCCATTAGCCATTCTGGACATGGGTATCTACTTACCCCTGGTTTGAAGGATGGCAGGCCCAGTCCCACACCAATGGTAGCCTTGTTGGGATTCACCACTGAATTATAGTGAATATTCCGATGGTAGCTAACCCGAATGGGCTCATCCTCATTTTGATGGATCCCATGGAATGTGTTGATGGGTTCTGTGGAGAGAGAGGGAGCACTCAAAGTAGGTGAGGTAGGGCAATCTCAGCATTGGGCATGATCAGCACATCACAAACCACAGTAGTACCTGTACTGTACTGGTAAACCTCCACAGGCCGGTTGTACATCTCTGCCATGGCTTGCATCTCAATGTGGTTGCCATGGCAGTTGTTTTTCCGCTTCCGGTTGATGTAGGTAGTGAAGTCCTCTGTGACGTAGTTGGAGAAGTAGTCAGCATTCTTCATCTAGAAATTAGATGCAAGTAAAAGTCTGTGTGGAGAGAAAAATCTCCCACTCTACTCCCTACCCCAAAGCCTCTGAAAGATCTCACCAGATAGTCCATGCAGTGTTTTCGTACAACCTCATGCATGTCCTGGTCTCCATACACCTGGTCAGCTATAGGGAAGAAAGAAGAGAAGCTAGGATCAGGGCTATTACAAGAGAAGTACTCCATGGAACACCCTTGGGGGTTGGGCAAAAGCCAATGGAAACTGCCTTTCATACCCAAAGGCCTGGATGGAGAATTAGCTTGTGGGCTAAAATGACGTCATGGGAAAGCCTCTCAGATGACTTTGTCTTTACGCAGGTTTTTCCCAACCACTCAGTCAAATCAATAAACATTTCATTAAGTGGCTTCAAATGCCACTGATTGTACAAAAATTTTTCTGTGACAGTTAACTACAGAATTCCATTTTATTGATTCCCCAGGATTATGATCTTTGTAGATTAAAAAACATTTAATGGGTTCTAAGCCCAGGCAGAGTAATGAGCAAAATGACCAGAAGAGGTGACCCAAGTACTCTGTATTTTGGTGGCCTTAAACATAAAGTGCTTAATAATCCTTGGCAAGCCACCAAGGAGACTACTAGATGAAAACATGACCAAACTAGTGACTTGGGACACAGGCACTCAATAAGTCACAGTCCCTGTTCTCAGAGTAAGGCCTGAGTGAGGGTCACTGCCTAGGTAAACAAGCAAGATAGATTTGGCCCCTGTTAGGAAGCAGCAAACCAATGAGAGAGAAGACACAGATGAAGCTCACATAAGCTAACTCAAGAAGGATGCCCTGTGATCCAAATGATCACATAGGGTTTGGTCAAAGCATGAACCAGTCTCAGTCTGCCTTGGTTCAGGATCTTCACAAGCTGTTTCCCTCTTTTCAAGTTGTTCTTTTTGTACTTGTTGGCTGTGTACTTGTCCAATGCAAAGGTGTTTTGTGCTACAGTTCCTACGTATCCCAACCTCAAGGCACCACTATCAGCAGATTCATCTCAGGTACAGAGGTTTCACCAGCCAGATAGAACTGGTGATGAGGGCAGCTCACAGCAGAGGCCACCTCTGACCCAGCTCAGGGCACAGCTCTGTGTAGGAAAATAAGAGCAGTGCTGAGTGGAGGGAGGCACAGGGAGGGGTGCAGGTAAATTCTCCCTGGAAATTTCAAGCAAACTTGAGATCCATACCCGAGGTCCACTGGCCAAGATGACCTTGGTCTCTTCTAGAGAACCATGGCTCTTAAGGAATATCCCTGAAAATGAGCAGGAGCAGGTCCGGTGGGGAACATCTGTACCCCCACACTGTCAATATGCCTTGTGAGACCAATCTCCTGGTGGCCTCTGATGTACCCATCCCACCCTGGAAGATTATGTGAGATGAGAGAAAGGCTGCTCTGTTAGAAACCGGGGTCCATAATTGTCTCGAGTCCTCTTGAATAGAAAAGACATGCAAGAGACCAGAGGATGAGGGAGAACAAGAGGTGTGAAGGAATGTAGGGGTAGCCCCTTTGCCAACGTAAACAAGGATGTGGGTTCTGTGGCCAAGCTCCCCTCTTTCCACCAGGGAACTTCCAGCAAGTCACGTGCCTAGCGCACAGGCTTGGGGCTCCCTACGGCTGCCTTTCTTAGAACTGAGGACCATAGAGCCTGCTATGGCTGCAGAAGCTGCCTGAGGAGCTATTTCTGTAGCAGCGGTTTAAGCTGCCAACCAGGAGGCAGCAATGACAGCAGCTGCAGTTAATAGGAAGTGAAATGGGAGCAAAGGGGTTAAATGATGGTTGGCTCAGAGAGTAGATAAGGCCTTCTAAGCCTGGTGGATAAGTCTCCCTGTTCCAAAGACCTGCATCAGGAAAAAGCAGGGAGTAAGGAAGCTAGAAAGAGGGAAGGAGCTATGGGAGAACTCCACAAGGATCCTAGTTTCCAATCATTAACCTCTTGGCCTTGCAGGAAGGCTCTGCTGCCTCCTACTGTATGCCATTGGACAAAGCCTATAATAACCTCTTGAGGCTGCAATGCCCCCACCCACTGAGTACAAACACTAAGTCCTTTTCTTTTCACAGGGCCTTGTCAACACTACAGGCACTGCTTTGCCAAACACCTGAGACGTAGGCTGTGTGTTCAAGAAATGAGGAGGGTGATAGAAAATGAGGACTTTCAGAGAGTTAGCTCCCCATACTCTCTTCCTTTAGCTGGCATATCACCAGAACTGCTTCTTAAATCCTCATTTCTACTGCACTTCCTCAGCCTGAGGATAGATAGGGCTCTCAGTCTGCACTCAGGCAAACAGGAATGGCAGGCACTATCTGCCTTTATCAAACTCCAAGATCCAAAGGCCTACCTTCTTTTTTTTAGGGTTTTGGGCCACACCTGGGGATACTCCTGGCTCTGCACTGAGGGATCACTCCTGGCACTGCTTAGGAAACCATATAGGATCTTGTGGTTGATTCAGATTGGCCATGTGCAAAGCCAAGAATGCCCTACTCACTGTACCATCCAAAAGGCCTACCTTCAGCAACCCAACTGACATCAAAGTCCTACCAGGATCATCCCAATAGGACCCTTCAGAGTGGACATAGTATGACTGTCTCTTCCAAAAAAAGAAACCACCACCTGCTCTCCTTAAGTCTAAGATGCACTGAGTGGTAGTGTGAGCTGGTGACAATGTAGATTTCATCACAGCTTCTGGAGAGCCCCATCTCACAAAATTCATTCTAGTTTGGGGATTACTCATGTGAAAATGAATAAAGGAAAGACCAATAGTCTTCCACCACTACCACCACCACCACCACTCGAGAGGTATGAGACAGGAACAAACATATTAACATATTAACAGGGCAAAGAACACAAGAAGTCTTCAATGAGGAGGTATTTGTCTAATTTTGCTAACCCTACCTCAGACATCCGATCCTCCTCCTTCAGGAGTGTTGGCACAAGGGACTAGGGCCCAGGCTGAACTTCCTGAAAACTGAGGGACTACTTTATTTTTTGAGGAGAAAATGACCCACTGGAACTACAAAGGTAGGGGAATTCAGAGAACTTGTTTTGATAGAAACTGAAACTTCTCCTCTGACACTGCGCTGTGTGCAATCTGCACCTGTTATCCCATCCTTGAGTCCAACAGTGGTTCCCCCACTTTCTCACCTTAGTCCCCAATCCAAGCAGGCTTAGTCACCCTTGGTATAATAAATATTACCAGAGTCCCACCGAAGACTTCACATTCCATCTGGTTCCACTCCCATCAAAAACAAATCCAAACCCCTAACCCTCTACACAAGAGAGATCAAGAGTTACAGTGATGTGGCACAACTAGCCCAAGACCCCACATATGGGAAGATAAAGGGGAAGTCAGGATCTCTGGGGCCACCAATGACTTCATGTACTGATGTCCCACGTGGCATTCCCCTACCTGCCTTCATCCCACACATCTTAGTCACCAGACTCCTAGAGCCAGGCCTGGTCTTGTATGCCTCAGTTTCTCAGCATCACAAGCAGGAATCCACAAAAACCTAGTAAGAGCTTGAAGAGTGGGTTGAGATAACAGAATCTCAGAAGTTGCACCCCTCACTAAGATAGGCTTACCTCCTCCCATTTCATTTCTGCCTTTTCTCAGAGCATACAGGGAGAGTGAACAGATCCCATGGTACCCTGAGGTTAAAGACTCTCACTACAGCCAGGAACAACAACAACAACAACAACAATAATAATAACAAACAGTCTGATCATCAAGCAAGAA
Source organism: Suncus etruscus (assembly GCF_024139225.1). Taxonomy (NCBI): domain Eukaryota; kingdom Metazoa; phylum Chordata; class Mammalia; order Eulipotyphla; family Soricidae; genus Suncus; species Suncus etruscus. The sequence continues at coordinate 53,726,172 of NC_064868.1, read as the reverse complement.
AAAGCTAAAAGCAGGAGAGGACAGGTGAGGCCATACAAGGGAGGCCTCCCCACCTCACCTCGCCTTGGCAGGGGGTTGGCAAGAGGGAAGAAAGTCAGTCCACAGAGTCGCTTCATGCTTCTTCCCCTACTTCCTGGAGAAAGACTCTAAACTTCTGTCTCCCTGCCTTCTCAGGTTCTCCAAAATGCAGCCACTATTTGCCGAAAAGTTAGGAAGAGAAGCAAGACTGAAGAGTCTGAACTAGCAAACAGATTTGAAGTATAGTCATACCACTTGTTTTAGAGGCACCTGGAAATTGTCTTCCTGCCAGGCTTCAGTGGCAGCAGCAAGAGACACAGCAAGTTCCTCTGGGGATTAAAAAGGAAGTTCAGGAGTCTGTAGGGATTCATAAGACCAACCACACAAATTTGTGTAGAGAGAAGCTGAGGGAGACAAGATCTGGTCTGCTCCCCACTTCCATCCTGATAAAGCGGAGACTTCTAGTCCCACCAAAGATTGGCCAAGAAAAGACTCAGCTCCCAGTCAAATAACTGAAGTGTGACCTGGCCCTTGGCCCTGAGTGTCACACCCTCAGTGGGGAGACAGCAGAATTTGGCCCTTCGATAATGCAGTCATTGAGAGATTTGTTCCTTTACTCAGTGAAGGCCAGAGAAAAGCCCAATGAAGTCAGCATATTTGATGGCCCATGGAAATCTCCTGACCACATGACTGAGACAATAAGAGTTTTACACTTTCTCTTACAGCCTCACTGCCCCATTTTACAGCTAAAATGAATCTAAGGTCTAACCCTCACAGTGCTAATGGTTCATGTTCATAAGCTAAAAGGTCCAGAGAAGTAGGCTGCACTAATTTTGGGTGGAGGAAGAATTGTTCTAAAAGCTCAGCTCTGGTAGCTTCCCAGGGCACAGACAGACACATGCATGTGCAACCTGCACTTTCTCCTCAAGGTCAGGACCAGAGGTTTTTGCTGAGTCAAAACCACATGGGAAGCAGAAGGAAAGGAGAGATGCAGACTCATGTTTCCAAGAGGAGGTTATCTGAGCAAAGCAGGGTCAGGGTAGGCCACAGGTTCCCTCTTGCACTCTACCCAAGCCTCCAATGATGCTCAAAAGCAACAACAGGGCTGGTGAGAGTGAAGAGGACACAACTGCACTTTGGTTGACACTAGGGACAGCCAGACCTCAAGGGCAAAGAGAAAGCTACCTGCCTCAGTATTCATAAGTTCATAGACTCTACTCCAAACTAGAGGAAGTAAAGCCAGGAGGAAGAGTTACTAAGGGCAGGGGCTGAGAGCAAAGCTAAGAAGGAAGGGCTTTCCTAGGATCACAGAAAGAATGTGGACTTTGGACAACTCTGGTTACACGCCAGCTCTGCCACTAATGACCCTGAGCAAATTATTTTGTGTTTCTGAGCTTTAGTGTTCTTGCCTATCTCATGAAATGAGTCCCATTTTTTAGGTGAACTATACAACCAACTAGCACTGTCCATCCTTGATTGCCTCTACTGTTCCATACTAACAACAACGTTAGTATGGAACAGTAGTGGCAAGGATGGACAGTGCAACCCCTATGTCTTGTCATGACAGCCCCTCAACTCAATGTTCCTTCCACTATTCAAAGGGCGGCAGGGAATTTAGCATCTGCTGGTCTTATCAGGGTCCAGATCAACTTGCTTATCAGGACTAAGTTAGAACAGAAATACAACAACAAAAAAAGCCAGAGGATAAACCCCCTTTCCAGGCACAGGCCCTCTGCATTCTGCCCTGAAGAAGCCTCCCACTGAGTCTAGAGACCCAAGGCATTTTACTTCAGTGCAAGGCCAGGGGCTCCTAAGGTATTCCGGAAGAAAGTCAAGGGCAGTGCTGACAGGGGAAATGTGCAGCTGTGGTAGTGATAAGGAAAGGCTCTTCTTTCTTGGGAGCTCAGGCTCCCAACCAGAAGGCCCTAATACAGAGAAAGGTCAGAAGATGATTGGAAGGAAGGACCAGCTTAAGTATTTAACAAAAATACTTTGTTCCAAGGCCATTGAAAAGCAGTTCACACTAGTCCCAAGGTCTGCCTCACAGGCTCCAGAGGTGCATGCAGCTGCATTCAATGCATCATCAGGCATGCTCATTCTACAACCCACCTAAACCTCAAGACCTGACTCCTACAGGCTTCCATCTGTGATTTCTTTGCCTTCTTCTGCTACAATATGTCCCCATGCCCAGCTCCTTCTCTAGGAAAGGTCCAGAGAGAAGAGGACTTAAGGCATAAGGGCAGGAGGGTTGGAATTTTTCCAAACCTCTGCTTGAAGAACAGACAGGTTGACTGCTCACTTCATCCTCACCAAACTTATACCTATTTGACAAACATCTGTCACTGAGACACCATGGAGAGCAACATTCTGGCATTAGCAATGCTACTGTTCCACAAGGGCCTACTATATAGAAGATAGTACTAGGATTTACACAAGTATGCTCATTTACTTGTCAAAACACTATATCTTCCCTGGTCTTGTTTCATAGAGAAAATGGAGTTAGTCAAAACAAATAGCTAAGGCCAGAGTGATAGATAACACAGAAGGTAGGATGTTTGCTCTGCATGCAGCTGACCCAGATTCCATCACAGGCACCCCACCAGTAGTGATTACTGAGTGTAGAGCCAGGAGTAAGCCCTGAGCATTATGTGGTATGACTCAAAAACAAGCACAAAAAACCCAAATAGCTTGCCCAAGGTCACAAGGAGACTCAGGCACAGTCAGAAGTAGGGCATGAGTCTGTTCAGCCCACCAATAGCCAGATTGAGACAACAGCAGACCCAGATGGTATTAGGGGCCATTCAGAATCTACACATTTGGGCCGGAGAGAAAGCACAGCGGTGTTTGCCTTGCAAGCAGCCGATCCAGGACCTAAGGTGGTTGGTTCAAATCCCGAGTCCCATATGGTCCCCCGTGCCTGCCAGGAGCTATTTCTGAGCAGATAGCCAGGAGTAATCCCTGAGCACCATTGGGTGTGGCCCAAAAAACAAAAACAAAAAAAGAATCTACACATTTCCTAATGGAGATAAAATGGAAGTGAAGGTGTCAGAGCCACTATGAGTCAGGACCAAGCATATAAGGTGGGGTTTCTGACAGCCAGCTCAGAGGTATCACATGCATCACAAAGCACTTTTCATAGGCAGTTATCAGAGCCCCAAGGAGGATAAGACTAAGTAAGGCCACACTTCAAACTTTCCTAAATACAAGTAGGACCTTACAACCAACTTGTCAACTCAGAGCCAGAAGGACTCTCCAAGAATGAATTGACTAGTCCATAGATGGTAATAAGAAATTATATTTTGTTAAGCATGATAATGGCATCTTGGTTATGTTTTTTAGAGAAAAAGAAGCCTTTTCTGGCAAGGAAACATACAAAATGCTGAGAATTACATGTTCCAAAATTTAGGCTTTTCTTCAAAAACATTCTTATTCAGGGGAGTGTAAAAGAGTAGGCAAGGACACAGTATGGCCATGAATGGATGGCTATTTTGAAGATGGATGATGGAGACAAGAAGATTCACTATTCTACTTTGAGGTACGTTCTGAAAAAAGATTATGATTCCAGGGTAACCACAGCAGCCTGTTAGAAAAACTAAGCAACCTAACCCAAATATGGAACCTCCAACTCAACCATGAACTAGTTGGGCAAATCACATCCCCATCACTCTTCGCACTTTTCTCATCTGTAGAATAGAAGCAACACTAGTGGCTACACTCCTAGCTGGAAAGGAATTCCTAAGGTTTCCAACTCCATTCCAAATTGTGCAATCATATTACTGATAAGTAGTATCATGTTCTTTGTAATTATCACAGCTTCTATCATTCCTCTCACAGTACCACACTGCCTCAGGACTCAGAACAAGAGACCAGAGACTCACTTAAACCTAGGGCCTCACATCCCCCAAAAAAGACCAGCTAACTCTACCCACCAACTCTCAGGGGTTACTCCTGGCAACTGAGACACAACTCAGGGGCAGGCCTAGGCCCTTAAGGGCTGAGGCAGAGACTCACCTACAGCCCGGAAAAGACAGGCGCCGTCCTCCTTCATCTGCTTGATGATGAAGCCCTTCTTGTCCCTCAGGGCCTTTTCAAACCAATGCTCCTGCTAAAGGAAGATGTGGGGGTCAGCAACAGGAATGGCCTGCATCCCTCCCCAGGGCCCTGCCCTTGAGTCCCGAAGAGGTTCAGCTGATAAGACACTGGGCAAACCATATTTTCAGTCCTGCCTGACCACTCACACACATGACAAATTCTCTCGTCACTGTGTAAGCAGACTTGTCCCCAAAGGGACCCCGGCTGCCCTAAGAGGAGAGGAGCCTCGTGTACTCAGACCCCTAATGACCATGCTTGAATTCTGGTGCTGAGTCTTTCCCCTAGGCAGCCCCAGGTCCAGACCTGACAAGTATTGGAACCAAATTCAACCTCCAGGAATGTCAATGGGTCCATCTAGCCACTAAGGGTGGCTAAAAGGTGGCAGAGGAACGACTGGCAAGAGTCCCTATCCCAACCCCCCAAAACAGCTAAGGAATCCTTCAATATAAGGCAAATGTATGAGAAATATGTTCTCATTTGCAAATAAACACATTCAATGTATGTATGTACATATATATACAAACACAAGCACACAAAATTGGTAAGGCTATATACAACAAAACATGATCTGTCAATGCTGATAACACAGATTTTACTTCGCCTCCTTCTTTACAAGAAGTATATACTCCCTTAGTACCCCAAATTCCAAAATGCAAACACTTGAAAACCAAAAAGTCTTTTAATTAATTTGGCAACATAACCTATCTGAGCTTTTGTCCCACTTTCAGATGACTATTCAAGGTTTCAAGCAGCAAACTTTCTAGTGTTTGACACTAAGTTGTTGTCACAGACCATAATGGAAATGTTATCTAATATATGATCCCCCTTATCCTTGAGGTTATGTTCTAAAACCCTCTAATCAATACCTGAAAATACAGACAGTACCAAATCCAACATATGCAACTTTTTCCTATACACACATACCTATTAAAAAGAATACATTTGGGGGCTATACTCTACTATAGATGCACATAAGGTGCTTGCTTTGTACACAGCCAATCTGGGTTCAACCTCTAGCATTCCATATGGTCACCCAAGCCCACTAGGAGAAATTCCTGAGTACAGAGCCAGGAGTATCTCCTGAGCACCACTGGATATGACCCAAAAACAAACAAAAAACAGATGCTCTGGAGGGTAGAAAATTGGGTAAAGCTTTTGTTTCGCAAGCAGCTGATAATGGTTCAATCCCCAGCACCCAGTATGATTCCCCAACGCTGCCAGGAACGATTCCTGAGTGCAGTCAGAAGTAAACCCTGAGTACTGCCAAGTGTGCACCCACCCACAAATGTGTATTTTTTTTTTTTGGTTTTTGGGTCACACCCGGCAGTGCTCAGGGGCTACTCCTGGCTCTATGCTCAGAAATCGGCCCCGGCAGGCTCGGGGGACCATATGGGATGCCGGGATTCGAACCACATGCAAGGCAAATGCCCTACCGCTGTGCTATCTCTCTGGCCCACATATGTGTATTCTTGAATTAAAAAAATACCTGCAGGAACAGTGCCACAGCTTAAAGTGGCTGCCTTGCAAGCATATGGTCATGAGTTCAAATCTCTGCTGTCTCACACATACTGAGTTTAATCTTGTGGTTCTGCAAGCAGTTCTTGGCTGCACCACAGACTGGTATGTGTAAGCACAACAATAAGTTATGATGCTGGGGAACATCACAATTCAAAAAGATATGTGAGGACAATAGTCAGGAAATATAACATCTGCTGAGCACATTTGTGACCACTACAGTCATAATCACCTGTTTATGTCAACTAAGAATACTTGCCCAGAGAGCATGTGTGTAAGCACCCCAACTAAAGGACAGTAAACCTTTAAGAGGCCTACAGTAAAATAGGCAAGTACCATAGCCTCCCAGCCAGCACCACAGTTGTATGCATGCAATCCCCATCACTGAACCACAACAATAAAAGAAAGGGGAGTAAGAGGAAATTCTTTAAAAGAACAGAGATGGTGGGGCCGGAGAGATAGCATGGAGGTAAGGCATTTGCCTTTCATGCAGAAGGTCATCGGTTCGAATCCCGGCGTCCCATATAGTCCCCCGTGCCTGCCAGGAGCAATTTCTGAGCATGAAGCCAGGAGTAACCCCTGAGCACTGCCGGGTGTGACCCAAAAACCACAAAAAAAAAAAAAAAAAAAAAAAAAGAACAGAGATGGGGTTCCAAATAGCACAGTGAGTAAGGCACTCGCCTTACACGTAACCAACCTGAGTTGAATGCCCAGCATCCCATATGATTCCCCAAGTACCACCAGGAGTGATTCCTAAGTATAAACCTAGGAGTAATCCAATGAGCATCACCAGGTATGACCCACAAAAAAAAATACAAAGGTGCTGGGGAGATATTTCAGTGAGTAGGACACATACATTGCACATATCCGACCCAAGTTTAATCCCCAGCACCACATATGATTTCCTAAGAACTGCCAGGAATAAATTCCGAGCAATGCCAGGTGTATTCCTTCAATAAAAATTTAATGGAGGGGCTGGAGAGATAGCACAGCGGTAAGGCGTTTGCCTTAGATGCAGAAGGATGGTAGTTCGAATCCTGGCATTCCATATGGTCCCCTGTGCCTGCCAGGGGAGATTTCTGAGCATAGAGCCAGGAGTAACCCCTGAGCGCTGCCGGGTGTGACCAAAAAAACAAAACAAAACAAAACAAATTAATGGAAAAAGATGTGCTCGCTTCGGCAGCACATATACTAAAATTGGAAAAAGTAATAGGAAGAACAAAGAATTTTTAGTGTGGTGAAACCATTCTCTATGGTCCTGTAATGGTGGGTACTGTCGCATTTGATCAAGCCCAAAGAAATGACATAAAGAGTGAACCCTATGGGGCCAAAGAGATAACACAGCGGTATGCCATTTGCCTTGCACACAGCCGATCCTGGACGGACGGTGGTTCAAATCCCAGCATCTCTTATGGTCCCTGTGCCTGCCAGGAGAGACTTTTGAATGCAGAGCCAGGAGTAACCCCTGAATGCCACTGGGTGTGACCCAAAAACCAAAAAATAAAGTGAACCCTAATGTAAAACAGACTTTCAGTGATTTCAATATGGCATTGTAGGTTCATTACTTATCATAAATGACCACCCTTGAAGGTGACATTTATAAAAAGGAAGGCTATGCAAGGTACACTAGAATGTGTATGTTAACTCCCTGCACTTTCTGCTCAACTGTCCTGTGACCCTAAAGTTGCTCTAAAACACAAAGTCTAGTGTTTTGTTTTTTTTTGGAGGGGGGGTCCACACCCAGGCTCCATGCTCAGAAATCACTCCTGGCAAGCTCAGGGGACCATTTGGGATGCCAGGAATCGAACCAGGGTCCATCCTGTGTTGGCCGCATGCAAGGCAAATGCCCTATCACTGTGCTGTTGCTCCGGCCCCACAAAGTCTAGTTTTAAAAAAAATCCACATGTCACTTAAAACATATTTTCCATTTCAATACAAAACAAATTGGAAGTAGCAAGCCTTTCAAGCCCCTCATGCCCCCTGCTGGTCATCAGAAGATCTAATCCAGCATCAGGGCTAGGGACCAGAAATCTCAAGCCTGCTCTTGGAGAATATCCCCCACACCAAGGAATTTAGAGATTATGAGATAACAGTTCTCTACAGGCCATCCCCCCTATAAGTAAGAAAATTCCCTAACAAAATATGAAATTTGAAAGCTGAATCACTGGGTTCTAATCATTGCTCTGCCACTCACTTGCTCTAATTCCTACCACCATCACCTCTCTAAACCACAAGCTTCTATCAAACAGGGGTAGTAATACAATATAGCTGCTAGAATTGCCAAGACAGTGAGAGATGCTTCAGAACAAAAAGCCTTCATAAACCATGACTAATACACTGGGGACAGGGCCCCAGTGCAGAAAAAGAATGAGACCAGCACAGAGATGATTTGACAACAGAGAGGTCCTCAAAGAGTTGAGTGGTTGGACAGAAAGAGATGAAGGTAACAAAGGAATAACCAGCTGCCCTACTATAAAAGTCCACACCCCAAGAAGCTACTGGCTTTCATGAGATGACAAAGGCCCTTGGAAGCCCTTAAAAGGGCTTCCATGGGCAGCAGACTCAAATCTGTGCATAACATTCTTTGTGCAGGTGCCCCTCCTGCCCTATAAGACTTGCAAAAAGGCAGCACATGCTATTGTGTTCCTCCCAGCCAAGCCAGCCTAAAGGATCAACCTTCTCTCAGCACCATTACATCAACCACCAGTCAGAAGGCTTCAGGAGGGAAATAACAACTATGCCTATAGCCCCTGAGCAGACAGAAGGAAAAGCTATAAAACAGAAGAATACAACCAAACTTCTCTCTCATGAAGTCAGACTTTGAACTAGCCAATGAAGACAGAAGTGAATCAGATGCCTTCCTCACATCTATATTTATTGCAGTACTATTTACAATAGCCAGCCTCTGGAAACTATCAAGATGCCCTTCAACAGATGAATGGCTAAAGAAACTGGTACATATACACAATGGAATATTATGCAGCCATCATGAGAGATGAAGTCGTGAAATTTTCGTATACATGGATGTACATGGAATCTATTATGCTGAGTGAAATAAGTCTGAGGGAGAGAGATAGATGCAGAATAGTCTTACTCATCTATGGTTTTAAGAAAAATTAAGGATATTATTGTAATAATGCCCAGAGGCAATAGAGATGAGGTCCGGAAGGACCGGCTCACAATATGAGGCTCATCACAAAGAGTGGTGAGTGCAGTTAGAGAAATAACTACACTAACAACTATCATGACAATCTTAAGGGAACATTTTTTTAGTCTTTGGGTCACATCTGTTAGCATTCAGGGGTTACCCCTGGCTCTGAGCTCTGAAGTCACTCCTGGCAGGCTCGGGAGACCATATGGGATGCTGGGATTCGAACCAGGGTCTGTCCTGAGTTGGCTGTATGCGAGGCAAACATCTTACCGCTGTGCAATCCTTATCATGACAATCTTAAAGAGTGAGAGAAGTAGAATGCCTGCCTTGAGTAAAGGCAGGGGGTGAGTAAGATGGGGGCACTGGTGAAGGGGGTATTCTCTTTATGACTGAACCCCAACTACAATCATGTATGTAATCATGGTAAAAATAAAAAAAGTGAACCATACAGGGCCTCAGCTCTTATGTATAATATATATGTGTGTATATATAAATACATATACATATACATAGAGAGCACTGAGTCTCCAGGGCTGCCCCTAGCAGTGCTCAGAGGACTATATGCAGTATGGCATAAACCCCAGCCTCCAGCATGCCCCTGCTCACTGAGCCATCTCTCCAGCCCCCTGAGGCTTACTTTTGAGATCATCACTCCTGTGGGCGCAGGGGAGTGAGCAATAAAAACACACACCACACACAAGCCCTTCACCCATGACCTGCAACAGAGAGAAAACTAGCCAATGATTAAGGTTGACACCTGAGGGGAGGTACCACCCAAGTAACATCAAGATCTCCAGCAGTGCTTATAAATCACTTGCGCCTAGAAGGATGGACCCTGGGTTTGATTCCTATCACCACATGTTCTTCTGAGTACCACTGGGTATAGCCCTACAGACCCACAGTACTGCTGGGAAGGCCTTCTCCCTAAAAGGAAACAGTAACAAAAAATCACTATCAACAAAACATCAGAGATGCCATAGGCCCAGTAATGGGTTCAGCAGTCTTGGGCAGGACTAGGAAAATGAACTCATATAAGCCCGATGTCTGGCCCACACCTGCCACTTGTAATAGGTGACCTCATTTAACTGTCCTTCACAGAACAAGAAGCATCCTTATTTTATAGAAGCGAAATGGAGCTGGAGTTTGAATACAAGCAAAGCCTAGTGTAAATGCATATAGGGGAGACCCCAAACCTCAAAGCTTGAGGACATGCCTGAAAGTCCATCTGGAAAAATCATGGCTTATCCCTAAAAATGAAGAAAACCTAAGCATATTCTTTGCACAAGCAACATTTTCCATTTTGTTTGATTTTCATAAGTCACTACTGGGGCCATGTATTTTGCTGAGGACTGTCCTCAGTGCCTCACACTAACCAGGAATATGCTCTACTAATTCAGATATTTCCCAAGTAAGTCCCACAAATCAGACTTTGGGAGATAGCTGAATTAGTAGAGCTACTAGTTTGGTAAAAAAAAAAAAAAAAAAAAAAAAAAAAAAACGGAAAAAAAAAACCTTCCCTTGAACTCAGAGAGACAAAACAGACAAAAACAAGCACTTGAACAGAACTGACACCAGTTCCATCCTCAGCAGCACATATGGTTCCCCCAAGCCCTGCCAGTATCGACCCCTGAACAAAAACAGGAATAAGCACTAAGCCTCAAGGTCCGAAGCTCCAGAACTTTCAGGGAGAATCAAGAGATTCTCCTTCTCCAAATTGGACAAGAATCTCCAAGAAAGACGCTGATTTGTAACTATTTTGGAAAATGACACGAGGCAGCAGGATGGGAGTAGGGAATAGAGGCTGCCCAGCCAAAGGTAATTTTAAGCTAAATCATCAGTGTCCTAACACAAGAACATATTTTTTTTTGTTTTTGGGCCACACCCGGTGGTGCTCAGGGGTTACTCCTGGCTGTCTGCTCAGAAATAGCTCCTGGCAGGCATGGGGGACCATATGGGACACAGGGATTCGAATCAACCACCTTAGGTCCTGGATCGGCTGCTTGCAAGGCAAACGCCACTGTGCTATTTCTCCGGGCCCACAAGAACATATTCTATAAGCCCACAACTGAGAGCTAATCCCGCCACATCTCTGATCTTTCACAAGGCATTGGCCAAAGCTCTAATACCAGAAGTTCAGGAGCAAGATACCAAAGACTCAAAAGAAATCAAAGGGTCGGGGCCGGGAAGGTGGCGCTAGAGTTAAGGTGTCTGCCTTGCAAGTGCTAGCATAGGAGGGACCGCGGTTCGATCCCCCGGCGTCCCATATGGTCCCCCAAGCCAGGAGCGATTTCTGAGCGCATAGCCAGGAGTAACCCCTGAGCGTCAAACGGGTGTGGCCCAAAAACCAAAAAAAAAAAAAAAAAAGAAAAGAAATCAAAGGGTCTTGGCAGATAGTTCAACAAGCACAAGCATATGTTTTGCATGCAGTATGCCCAGGTTTGATCCCCAGTGCCGCAATGGGCCCCTACATACTCCTAGAAGCAATCCTTGAGCTCTAAGCAGGAAGTAGCTCAAGGCACTGGCACGTATAGTACCAAAATAATTAATAGCAATAATGACAATAAGAAAGAAGTGGAAAAAGAACCTGAGAATAATAACAGAGGTTAACATGCTTACTCAGCATGGAAAGGACCTCAGTTTGATCCCTGACATCACATATGGTTTATGGTTGTCCCACACCAAGAGTGATTCCCCCAACAGAAGGCATACAAATAGCTCAACTATTACGAGACTTTGCCCAGTAGGTGAAGCATTTAGTGATATCCCTCCCTTTTTCCCCTCTGTAAGGAAACAAGGACACTCCTGAATAGGACGAAAGCTACCATCAAAGAAATCAAGCCCTGCTTCCTAATCTTTGCAAGTATGATTAAGTTCATATTCCAGAGTTGGTATATCTCGGTGGGATCTATACATAAACTGAGTTTCCTTGGAAATGAAAAGCAGAGGAAGATTTTCTACAGGAGTACACACACAATCACAAAAAAAAAATATGAAGGCAGATGCGAAGGTGAAGTGAAGGGGCCACAAGCCAATAATTGCGCTGACAGACCCAGAAGCTGAAGAGGCTTTGATTCTCATCTAGAGCTGTTGCAGGGAATGGAATGCAACCCTAACACCTTAACTTTGGACCAATGAAATAAATTTCAGAGCCAGAGTGATAGTATAGAGGGCAGGGTATTTGCCTTGCATGTGACCCACCTGAGTTCAATCCCTAGCACCCCATATAGTCCCCTGAGCCCCCAGCCAGGAACAATCCCTAAGAGTAGAGCCAAAAGTAAGCCCTGAGCACTGCTGGGTGTGGTCAAAGGGAAAAATGGATTTTGGACTTCTGACCCCCAGAACTGTGAAAAGACAAATTTATGTCATTTTGAACTGCCCAGTTCATGGGAAACTGTTGAAGCTACAAGATATGAATACAATCTTCACTGTAACATACCTGGTTTGTAAGGTAACGTGTCTTAAACTCTGCGGGATCCACTTCTCAAGCATGCTCCCAGGGAAAGAGTTAGCATTAGTCAGCAGGGATCTGAAATCCCCCTCCCTGCCTGGGAAGCTGCTGACCCTGGGTGTAGATGAATGAGCTGCCTTGGTGGTAACAGAGATAGGTCATAGATAGATGTATTCCCAGAGCGTATGCGCAAGAAATGTTTAGTATTCTGGGCTTCACAACTCTGTCCCAACAGGCCTGGTGCCAAGACCACCCCTCTTTTCCCAAAGAAGCCAAGAACATTGGCTCAAATCCAAGGACAAAACACAGACAATCTATCCAATGAGAAACAGACTCACTACTGAGGACCAACACAAACTCTTCGGGACAGAGGAATGGAAAAAAGAAAGCCAGACTCCAAAGCCACTCGCAGATTTACTGGCTGGTGTGTGTGAAGGGTAAAGGGGGTGGTTGAAACAATTTAAAACCAAAGAATCTATCACTGTGCAGCAAAAATAAAAGAAGCATTCCTGTATAATACAAAATGGATGAGCTTTGAGAACATTATGCCAAGTGAAAGCAGCAAAGTCACTAAGGATTGCAAACTGTATGATTCCATTTATATAAAATGGGAATAAAACGAAATAAAAGGAAACTGGGGGATGATAATGATACAGGGCTGCGTTTGGGGTGATGAAAATATTCTAAAATTATTGATCATGGTGAGAGATACACAATTCTGTGAAATACTATATATAAGTCACCTAACTATATTCTTTAAAATGGTGAAATTGGGACTGGAGAGATGACAGTACAGCGGGTAAAGCACTTGCTATGCAAATCTGACCCGGGCTCAATCTCTGGTACCATATATAGTTCCCCTGAGTCTCATCAGGATTGATCCCAGAGTATAGATCCCGGAATAAGCCCTGGCTGAGTACAACCAGTTATGGCCTAAAAACCGAAATAAGGGGCTGGGCGGTGGCGCTGGAGGTAAGGTGCCTGCCTTTCCTGCGCTAGCCTAGGACGGACCACGGTTCGATCCCCCGGCGTCCCATATGGTCCCCCAAGCCAGGAGCGACTTCTGAGCGCATAGCCAGGAGTAACCCCTGAGCGTCACTGGGTGTGGCCCAAAAACCAAAAAAAAAAAAAAAAAACCGAAATAAGTACATTAAAGGGTGAATGTGGAGGCCAGAGAAATGACTCAAATGCTAGATGGATTAAAGTTCTAAGGACCACCAGGTCTCCCAAACACCTCTTGGAGGAATCCCAGAGAATCACCCCAACATTATAATGTGTATGCCCCCAAAAAGGGAGATACATCAATAAAGCTGCCAAGATTAAAAACAAAATTCAGGGTTATCGTATGGACCAGGGAAGTAGAAACTTCCTAAGTTGAAAACTTACATGAAATTTAATTACACTCCTCAAAAAGTTAAAAAAAAAAACTCCACTAAGCAACAAGGGTGGAGAGATAATGATCCCCTAGGAGTGCTAGGGGGTCACACCCGAGCAGGTATGAACCAGGAACAGTCCCTATGCACTGCTGAATGTGGCCCAAAAAGAACTTTCATAATGGATAGAGGAGTGGTAGACGGGTAATTGATAAAAAAAGATATTGCAACTTACTTCACAAAAATGAAACATTTCCCTATCACCACTATTTTATGCAGGGGGGAAATTAAGACCCAGAAAAGAGAACTCTCCTAAGATCAATTCAAATTAAGACCACCCAGGCAGAGACACTTCCGGCAATACCACTGTTTCTCCATTAATTCCGAAATCTCAAATGAATGGCCTGTGCTAAAAAGACTGGTCATTAACTAGTGTAGACAAAGGCATCTAGAAAGAGCTCACAAGTCTGGAGGAAACTTGCAAGAGTGAAATCTGCATTAGTCAAACTCAGCTGGGGTCAGGGGTGAACTTTGCCAGGAGGTATGGGGGGAGTTTAGAATTTGCCTAAAATGACCAGAAATAATACAATGGGTAGGGCATTTGTATTACACCTGGATGACCTGGCCAGCATGATATGACCCCCTGTACAATCCCCCAGTATACCATATGGTTCCACCAAGCCTTTCAGGAGTAACCCGAGCAGCACTTCTGGATGTGACCCCCAAAACCAAAAACTCAACTGGATAAAATAGAATTTGCCGAAAGCCATAAAGCAAGCAAGTAGGAGACCTATTTGAACTCACGACAGGCCAGACTCCAAAGCCCTACCTCTTTCCACACAAGACAATCTCCACACCAATAGGGCCTGACAGGGCCCAACAGAAACCGCCAAGTTTGTTCACCACAATGTAACTGAGCACAGCCCTGTCCCCTAGCCCTGAGCTTTACATCAAACAGACCACTTGTCCTGCCCACCAAGTATAGATGAATTCAAGAGGAACAGAAGAACAAGAGAGTTCTTCTTAAAAGCAACTATTCTGTCACACTAAGACCAGAGTGGGTTCCCTAATACCCAGAAGTTAAACACCTCCACCTAACTCCTTTACTGAGAAGCATCTTCTCCCTCCTTTTGTCCCAAAGAGAGAAAAGGATTCTCTCTGCTATCTATGGGAGAAGAAACACATACCCACAGTTTTGATTCCCTGTTGTTATGGGACAAGCAGAAGGAAGACTCTGACTGGGAGATGCAAATAGAACATCCAAGGATATATTTTTCTACCCACCACTTCCACTTCTTCCTTTGATTTCCTGGGACCAGACTAAAACACTTCTTACTTCTGTAGAAGAGGAAAGACTGACATTATCCCACTCAGGAATGGAAGAACAGGTTCCATTCCTGAGCCTGGGGGTCCAGAAGAAGTCAGGAGCAGCAATGTTGGGTGAGAAATGAGCAAGGTTAGGGGGTTCAAGACAAGACCCTGGGAGCAGGAATGATAGCACAGCAGGTAGGGCATTTGCCTTGCACATGGCTGCCTTGGGTTTGATCTCCAGCATCCCATATGATTCCCTGAGCCTGCCAGGAGAGATGCTTGAGCAGAGAGCCAGGAATCACCCCTAAGTGCTGCCAGGTATGGCCAAAAAGCAAAGATAAGACCCTGTATCCTGTGACAGAGAGACAGGTTTACTTCAGCCAAGCAGGTGAGGAAGATGAGTAAAGCATTTCCCTAGAGTAGGCATATATGTCCCAACCCCTTTCCCTGTCTCTGGGAAGGAAAAAAGTCTTGCGGAAAGCACCTGATGCTAGAAAGGCCAAGTAAGTTTTGCTAGGTCAGAGAGAGACACCTATTTCCCAGTTTTTGAGGAAAGAAACCAGTCCCTATGGCCACAAGAAACTCTTCCTAGAAAAAGGGAAACTTCCTAGCTATGGGAATGCAGTTTAAGAGGTTCTTTTTGGGCCCGGAGAAATAGCACAGCGGCGTTTGCCTTGCAAGCAGCCGATCCAGGACCTAAGGTGGTTGGTTCAAATCCCGGTGTCCCATATGGTCCCCCGTGCCTGCCAGGAGCTATTTCTGAGCAGACAGCAGGAGTAACCTATGAGCACTGCCGGGTGTCACCCAAAAACCAAAAACAAGAAGTTCTTTTCTACAGAGCAACCAGGTTCTTCTGTCTAATGGACTAGGCCACAGGTCACGATCGGGAAAACCTCAGAATTCTCTCCATAGTGAAAATATATTGCTCAGGGCCCGGAGAGATAGCACAGCGGCGTTTGCCTTGCAAGCAGCCAATCCAGGACCAAAGGTGGTTGGTTCGAAACCCGGTGTCCCATATGGTCCCCTGTGCCTGCCAGGAGCTATTTCTGAGCAGACAGCCAGGAGTAACCCCTGAGCAATGCCGGGTGTGGCCCAAAAACCAAAAAAGAAAGAAGAAGGAAAGAAGGGAAGGGAAGGGAAGGGAAGGGAAGGGAAGGGAAGGGAAGGGAAGGGAAGGGAAGGGAAGGGGAAAATAGATTGCCCAACTGGGGGGGGGGGGAGTAGCAGAACCTCTGCTCTCCCAGAGGGCAAGTTTGGGCCCTTGGAAAGAGGCTCAGATTCTTTTATCTCCCTCTGTACCCATGTTTCCCAGGAAAACGTGTAGTTCTCAAGATCTAGTTAAACAGTGAAGGAACTCTAAAGGCCAAGTCTCCAAGGCAGACAATCCACTCTTCAAGGGCCCCTAAGACTGAGGTGCACTATGCAGTAAATAGTCAGAGCAGGCTTAGACTTTATAATCAGGGAAGCATCTCATCCTTTTCTTTTTTTTTCTATAATCAGGGAAGCATCTCATCCTTTTCTTTTTTTAATATAATTTTTATTTTGAACATAGTGGTTTAATATTGTTGACAATAATATTTTAGGTACATATAAAATCAGGAGGATTCCCATTGCCGATTTGTCCTCCCTACACCTCCATTTTCGTCCTTCACCCCCAGGGCTGCTAGAAAATGTGGTCCCCTCTGTACCTAGTTTACTACTTAGTAGTCTTGCACCTGTTTGGTCTTGGTGCCTCCCTTATTTCTCCCTCTAACTGGGAGGCAGGACTAGATAGTTCAAGTTATGTGGTTTTGTTTGAAGAAGAGAAAATAAACTGGGGTAAAAGTCTAATACGCCAAAAATGGGCGGAATCCTTCTAGACTAGAGACTCTCGGTTTGAGAGATGAAGGAGAAAAATAAGGTGAAACACCTCAACAGTACAAAAAGAAGTGTCAAATATCCAGTGAGCACTCCAACAATAACAACGATAAGCACCACAAAAATAGCCATGGTCTTGAGATAAAAAACATGGCAGGGCACATAAAGAGAAGAAAAGAAGGAAAAAAAACATAAATATAAATGGGGGGTACAACTTCAATAACCACACCAAAACAAGGAAATCGACAAGAAGTAGATAGGTAAATAAAAATAAAAAAAATACAATGTGAATGAATGAGGGAAGTAGAAAGCCTGTCTCGAGTACAGATGTGGGGGGTGGGGAGGAGGGAGATCTGGGAAATTGGTGGTGGGAATGTTGCACTGGTGAAGGGGGGGTGTTCTTTACATGACTGTAAGCATACAACTATAATCATATTTGTAATCACGGTGTTTAAATAGATAATTATAAAAATAATGAGTATTTAAAAAAATAAATATATATATAAGAAAAATTAAAAAAATGTTTTGTGCTTTTTGCCTTTTTTTCCCTCCTGCAATGGCACAGTAAATATTGGGGTCATTCGAAAAGTAATTCACTTGGCCTAAGAGATATGGGGTTTCTCCACCCTTGGAGTATATTGTCATGAGATTAACTATAGACTCTGTTCAGGTTCATTTACTTTCCCCTTGGTGCTTTCATGGTGTTTGGAAGGCTTCTGCTCCTTCCTGGGTGATAAAATGAGACCTCTGTATCTAGATATCTGCACAGATCCAGGAGTGGGACTTATGATAAAGTCTTTCTTTGTGGTTCTAGAAGTTCTGTTCCCTCAGTGTCATTTTAATCCATCTTCTGTGGTTGGTGGTCTTGGTCTCTGAACTGATCCTAGGATGGAACCGAGGATAGCGTCTTTCATTGTGTTTCCAGAAGCCCCATTCCGTTGCAATTGTCTCACCCAGACCTTTGGAAGTGGGGATCATGGTTGTTGTGCAGGTCGTAATTCAAACCCTAGACTAGGGCTTTTTTTTTTTTGGTCCCAAGATATATAAAGTCCAGTCATGGTTCTAGTAGCCAGTCATCTGTAAATCGCAATCTTGGCTTTTGGACCGACCAAAGGGTGACAAGTCTTCTGATTTTGTCTCATCGTTAGCTGGTGTGGTAGGATAACCTGCTCTTAGGTCAAGTTGTTCCCATTTTCCTCATTGTCAGGATATCATATTAGAGCTGGCACTTGTTGGTGGCCCAGCAGTATTAAGGATGTCCCGGTTGGGATTTGTTTCCCGTAGCTGTTGTGAAGAACTTTGTCGTTTCTATGTCTGGGATCCAGGGTTCAAGGCTGGACCGATGTCTAATCACCTGGGGTCTAAGTTGGGTCCGCATGACATATTTTCAAGGTGGGAGATAACCCTGTATTGTAAACAAGTATGAGTTCTTATCCCTAGTGGATAAGAGCTTGTTCTTATATGTAGGATTTCCCCTTTTATTAGTGTGCCTTTGCAGGGAGAAATGGTGCTACATTATATTGTCGGTGCATTTGGGGGTGGACAGAGAAGAAAACAGATACAGGTCACACACCCTAAAAAGATAGAAATAGAGAGGCCTGGAGAGATAGCACAGTGGCGTTTGCCTTGCAAGCAGCCGATCCAGGACCAAGGTGGTTGGTTCGAATCCCGGTGTGCCATATGGTCCCCGGTGCCTGCCAGGAGCTATTTCTGAGCAGACAGCCAGGAGTAACCCCTGAGCACTGCTGGGTGTGGCCCAAAAAACAAAATAAAAAGATAAAAATAGGAATAAAAACATCTCATCCTTTTCCATTTAAATTTGTAAGGAAAGACTCAGAACACCATTCCCCATGAGTAATGGAAAACTGCTATGCCCCTAAAATATATTCCAGTCCTTCCAACTTGAGGTAGAAAGATTCCTGGGGATCTCTCAATTCCCCAAGATGAACATGTAGGCATCAGTCTCCAGGGAGAAAAGGCATTTTAGGAAACTTGCTTGCACTCTTGGTGGGCATGTGACTTCAGGACCAGCCCCTAACAGGCCCAGTTTCTGTGGGGGAAAGATATAAAACTCTGTCTCCTATAAAAGGGTCAGGCCTAGCCCAAGAACCAGTTTCATGGCCAGGAGCCAAGGGCACTGTGGTTATGGTGCATGCCTAGTATGTGTGTGTCTGGAGCTCATTGCCCCAAAAAGCCTAACACTGCAAAGGCCTGGTACTGAACCACTAGCCCGTTTGGCCAAGAATTGCTACTGGGTCTTACGAATCTCCTAAGCACTGCTGGGAGCCCACACCCCTCAAAAAATAGTTTCCCAAAACTGAAACCATCCAGGGGAAGGTGCTAAAGGTAGATTTCAAGAGAGGGGGGGTGCAGAATTGGTTTATTTTCCCCCCTCAAAAGCAGGCAACAAGCCAAGTAAATTTTGGAGCCTCAGACCAAAAACCAGCTGACACTCTTGAAGATTCAGCCTCTCACCTCCAATGAAAAGTGGCCTCCAAGCACTCAGGGCATCAGGAACTGTGGGTCTTAAATCCCTCCCCCCCCCAAATCATAAGCCTCTGAGTATACCCAGATTCTTCGGATATCAGACATGGGTCACCCTTCTGTCACGATTTCATGCTTGCAGAGTACCCACCTACTGCCCAGACATAAGATCTCAGGACCGGAGGGACGCTTCCAAGACCCAGAGGATTCTGCAGTCTCTCTCCCCTGGAAGGGGATCGGGGTGCAGGGGCCTCTGAGCAGAAGTCCCGTCCAGGGAGGAGGAGATTTGCCCAAATCCGTCCACTAACACCAAAGGGCAACAGGCCCAGGGGCGAGACACCAGCCTTGGCAAGATGTTGCTGGGTGTACCACCTCCTGGCCCCCACTCCTTACCTGCTCCACGGTGGCGGGGTCCATGGCTTCGATGCGTGCTGCCGCCGCCTCGTACTCGTCCTCACTGTTGTAACCCGCACCGACCTCCTCGTGCTGCGGACTGGTCCCGCCGACCGCCCCGACCACCGGAGCCTGGCGGCGCCGCTTGCTGTGCCCCGGGCCCGAACAGCAACTGCCGACGCCCACGGGCCCACCTACGCCCACCACCACGCCGGCCGCCCCCACGGCCGCAGCAGCGGCACCCAGCGCGTCGCCGGGCCCGCCGCCGGGCCCCCCGGGGCCCCCGCACGGGGGAGGGGAAGACGGCTGAGGCCGGGGCCCTGCCACGGAGCCCGGGGGCACAGCGAGCCCCCAGCGGTGCAGCGCGGCTTGGGGCCCGGGCAGCGGGCCCTGGGGAGGCGGGGAGGCCCGGGGCCGGGCCCCCACCACGCTCGTGTCACGGTCTCGGTCGCCGCCGCCCACGCCCGCGCCGCCGCCGCCCACGCCCACGCCCCCGCCGCGGCGCGGCGCCGAGGGCAGCGGCCCGGACGGCGGCGACTCGTTGGCGGAGTCGGAGTCGGGAGGCGGCGGCTTCTTTTTAGGGAGAATAGTCATGGCGGTACCGCCGAATAGCCCCTGGCCAACTCAGCGCGAGGCACGCCGGGAGAGAACCCGGATGAGAGGGGCTCCGGCCGGCGCGAGGCACCACGGGATCGGCGGGACCCGGATCGAAGCCGACCGCGGCAGCAGTTCCACGAGGCGAGGCGAGGCGAGGCGAGGCGAGGCGCGGCGAGGCGCGGCGGGTCGCCCCGGATGTAGAGTGCAACTCTCGCAGGCACCTCGGCGGCTGGTCGCAGTCTTCCCTTCCCAGCCCGTCCGCCGCCGGCTTCGAAGGAAACTACCCAAACAAGCACTTCGCCCCGCCCCTTCACAGGTTCTGGGGCTACAGGGTGGGGCTCCGGGAGTCGCGCAAGCGCCGCTGGGCACGGCCCCCACCTCGGGCTCGGAAGTACGTGGGCAAAAAGCTTACGTGCTGCCACAACAACGGCGGGCACCGACCAATCAAACACTGCTTTAGCTCCTCGACTCCGGTTTCACTTCGAGTCGAAGCCGCCGCACCTCGGCTTTTTTCTTCGCGTCGTTGATCTCGATCCTTCCTTCTCTCCCCGAGGCTGTCACTGCGAGTAGAGAGCGCGGCCTCCCCCCACGCACAAAAAGAAAAGAACCTTCCGCCCAAGCGTCCACCTTCAAATCAGACGGGTGGTAAATAGCAACACTCAAAGCACAGCCGTCCCCAGAAACGTCACTTCCCGGGCCACCCACCTGCAAAGCTACTTCCCGTGGAGGGGTGGGAGCCGCGTCACTGTGACAACTGGCTGGCTCCTGCGACTATTGGTTCAGACATATCGTCACTTATGTGGCTTGGACCAATCGTTGAGAATTGTTGCACATCGTGGGGACCGTCGCTGTTTGGGGAAACAGATACGCCTCTCTGGCAACCCACTCTTGCCCTGGAGATGACCTCCCCGCCCCTCTCGGGAGTGCACAGGCCAGGCACAACTTTGTTTACCTAGATCGGGCTAAAGTTTACGGACCTATCAATGAAATGGGATTCATTTAAAAATAAAAAAGAAAGGTCTTGTGCTCGGTTTCTCCTGAATCAGATCACTGTCAAACCTTTGAACGTTCACCCCCTCTCCGCAATTTCTATTCCTTTCTCAAGTGCAAAGGAAGTCTTTGAATATTCACTTCCCCCTCGATCTCTACTCCTTTGTCAAGTGCAAATGATTCTACCAACTTTTTTTTTTTTTTTTTTGGTTTTTGGGCCACACCCGGCGATGCTCAGGGCTTACTCCTGGCTATCTGCTCAGAAATAGCTCCTGGCAGGCACGGGGGACCATATGGGACACCGGGATTCGAACCGACCACCTTTGGTCCTGGATCGGCTGTTTGCAAGGCAAACGCCGCTGTGCTATCTCTCCGGGCCCTGATTCTACCAACTTAAAAATCAAAGATGTACACTAGGAAATGGCTAGCCCATCAAGTCCATCTGCATGGAAAGAAAGCATCCAGGTCTTTGGAGTCAGGGGGATTTGTGTTGGACATAAATTGACCCTTGATCAAGAACCTTGACCAAGAACATTGTGTTTCATGGATTCTGTTTTATTTATCTTAACGTTCTTTGGCTGAAAGTTCAAAGATATCAGCAAGGGGACTTCTTCTGAGAATTATGTTATGGGTGATTGTCCTTCTACTGTAACTTTATCTTGTCCTCTTTCTTTGCATCTTTTGTTCTCATAATTCAAAATTCAAATAAAAATAAAAAAAGAAAAGAAAATTACATTTGGAAAGATGGTCACCATGGGATTGAGAAAAAAAAGAATAAAAATAAAATAACAGAAGAGAAGGCATTTGCTTTGCATGCCTGTGGGGGAAAAAAGAACATTGTGTTTGGGGGCTTGTTTATTTATTTTTGGTTTGGGGACCACACCCAGTGATGTTCAGGGGTTACTCCTGGCTCTGAGCTCAAAAATCGCTCCTGGCAGGCATGGGAGACCATATGGGATGCTGGGGTTCAAACTACCATTCGTCCTGGATCAGCTGTGTGCAAGGCAAAAGCCCTATCTCTCTAGCCCCAAGAGTTCCGATTCTCTTTATTTCAAATGAGCCAAAAGATGTTCTAAAAACTCTACTGTCTGTGATCTCAATGCTACAGGCAACTTCCAACTGCACAGAGTCAGGAGTGTAAGCATTACAAAAATGGGCATGACCCCAAGTGAGTGCCTACACTCAAAGAGATACAAAAAGTGGGGGCCAGAGAGATAGCATGGAGGTAAGGCATTTACCTTTCATGCAGAAGGTCATCGGTTCGAATCCCGGCGTCCCATATGGTCCCCCGTGCATGCCAGGAGCAATTTCTGAGCACGGAGCCAGGAAAAACCCCTGAGCACTGCCAGGTGTGACCCAAAAACCACAAAAAAAAAGAGATACAAAAAGTGGTCAGGAAGTGAACACCCCAGGGGGCAGGTGTGTGAATAACACAGTGACCCCCAGTGAATAGCACAACCATAATTTTTTTCTTAATTTTATTAAAGAAATTGTGATTTACAGAGTCCTTCATAGTTGGATTTCGGACATACAGTGAATCAGGACCAATCCCAACACCACTGTAGACTTTCTTCCACCAATGTTCCCCAGAGTGTATCTACCATCACCCTTTGTGCCCTGGCCTGCCAGTATAACAGGTTCTTTTAAAATTTAGATTGCTAGAGTTTGTGTCTCTTGATTTCACTGTTGTTGATTTAGGCTTGGATATTTAGTTCTTTTCTTTTTATCTCCACCAATGCACGTATGACCACTTGGCCCTTGGCACCCATCCTTTTCCCCTTCTTAATTGTATGGAAAAATGCAGAAACATGAGGTAGAACAGAGTCATTCATGTTCCAAGGTTCTATGAAAAAGGTGGGATCCCCTATCAAAAAAAGACAGGGTGGCAGTTTTTTGCATAGGTGCAGCAAAAGTTGAGGAAAACAGAAAAATAAAGCTTTGGCCTAAAAACAGGGTGTCCCTATCCATGAAACATCCTACCATAAGACCAACTATTGGCTCTGGGCATTCTAAGTTGTCAAACCCCAAAGTCTGTCTTCATGGTCCTACAAAAACTCTCCTCAATCACAGTTGTCACAGTCAGACTTTAGTGACTGGAAATCTTGATTTTTGTACAGATCCCATGTTGAAGACACAGTGCCACAAACATCTTCTAGTTTAATCTCACCTTTAGGTGGCAAGGCAGGGAAATTCACCCTGAAAACAAGTTGCCAGTGTCATATGAACCCACCCTGGAGCAAGTTGGTGCCAGGGCAGCAATAGGGCCTTCTGCAGTAGAAGTTCCAATTCCTGGTGCTGATGCATAAAACTGTGCCAGTTCCAAAGTTGGGATCCAAGGTTTGGGTTTAAATGGCCGACATCCTATCGAATGAAGTCTAGATCAAATCACTATGTCACATATTCAGGGTGAACGCCTCCGCAATAAAAAAAATTTAGGAGTTCCTATTAGATAAGAACTTCTTTATATGCATAAGATTTCTCCATATTAATGTGCTTATGCAAAAAAGAACAATGCCACAGGATACTACTGGTGCATATGGGGGCAAAAATAACAAGCTAAACAATTACTGTAACCTAGTTCTAACATGAACTCAGAGCCCAAGAGAAACTTATCTACTAGAATTTCCTACTAAACAAATACAAAAAAGGAGGTGAGGAAAACTATATCTACATAAGGAAATACACAATAAGAATTATATATGTTAAGAAAATATACATAGGCCGGGCGGTGGCGCTAAAGGTAAGGTGCCTGCCTTGCCTGCGCTAGCCTTGGACGGACCGCAGTTCGATCTCCCGGTGTCCCATATGGTCCCCCAAGCCAGGAGCGACTTCTGAGCACATAGCCAGGAGTAACCCCTGAGCATTACCGGGTGTGGCCCAAAAACCAAAAAAAAAAAAAAAAAAAGAAAATATACATAAGGAAATATACTAAGGAAATCAACCTTAATTTCTATTCCTCAATGGAGAGCACTCACCCCAGTGTGCTGGGCATCCACAACTCAGATATCTCAATGAGAGCCCAGAGAACTCGTACACTGGGAAGTTGATTTACATGAGGTCGAACGAGGTCAGTCCCGAGTGATTGTCCTAATGTGTGATTATCACCAGCCAGGAATGATCCCTTATTGTAGAACTGGATATGACCCAAAAACCAAAAAGTAAAATACAAACTAAAGACACCTCAATAAGTGTCATGACCAAGCAATTCCCAAAGACAAGTGTGAGTGCAACATTCAATTATCAGACAGTCATCAGATAGGAAGGGAAGGGAGAATAAAGAAATTAAAGGATTCAGAGAGAGCAAAGTGGATAAGGCATTTGCCTTATATGGAACTTAACCTAGTACAGGAGTGATTCCTGAGTAAGCCTTAATCACCACTGGTTATGGCCCCAAACAAGCTAATAAAAATTTACCCAAGTATAATTCTATCCTGGATCTGTTTTCCTGTTGCTGAGAGAAAGAATTAGAGCACATAAAGTCCAGTGGACACATATCAAGTCTTCTAAGCCAGTCTCGCTGGTTGGTTATGGATTCAGTTCTTCAACTAAACCTCTTTTGTTGAAACCAGAAAGATGGCACAGCAGGTAGTGTGTTTGTCTTGTACAAGGTTGACCCTGCTTCAATCCCTGGCATCCCATATGGTCCCCTGGGCCCGCCAGGAGTGATTCCAGAGGGAAGAGCCAGGAATATACCCTGAGCATTGTTAGTTGTGTCCCCCCCAAACCCTCACCTCTTTTGTTATTCTTAGATTCCCAAGTTCTAGAAACCATCACCAACCTTGCTGCTTCATTGGTCCTTCTACAATTGAGAGGAATTTGAGTCAGAGTGTTACTAGGTCTGTAGAAATAGTACAGTTGTTTGTTTGTTTGTTTTTTGGTTTTTGGGCCATACCCGGCGGTGCTCAGGGGTTACTCCTGGCTGTCTGCTCAGAAATAGCGCCTGGCAGGCACGGGGGACCATATGGGACACCGGGATTCGAACCAACCACCTTTGGTCCTGGATCGGCTGCTTGCAAGGCAAACGCCGTTGTGCTATCTCTCCGGGCCCAGAAATAGTACAGTTGTAAGGCACTTGTCTTTTACATATCTGATCCCAATTGTCTCCTATGCTCCAAGCACTGCAAGGAGTGATCCCTGAGCATAGCTGGGTGTGGCTCTTAAACCAAAATAAATAAATAAAACAATATTTTATGCCCTCACCAGCCCAACCTTATACCCAAACCTATAAAATTAGGAGCAACTCATCCTCATCTCTCCACTCAGTTTTATTGACAGATGTAAATTAGAGCTTTATCAGCCACCAGCTGGGGGGGAGGGTAGTTCAGAGGACAGGAAACCTGAGATGATGCTTTATTTCAGCTTGAGTACAGACATAGGGCTCTGGAAGGTGACCCAAGAGGGAGAGAAGAAAGATGTGAATAGGACTGATGGGGGAGAGGGAGGTGACCAGTAAGTTTGTCCTGCCCCTTCCAACTCCTTGGATTCAAGAACAAGCTAAGCCCTTAGCCTTTGACACTTCTTAACTCCTGCCTAACAATATGGCATAAGCCTCTGATTTCCAAATACAGTCTACCTAGTAATAGTACCTAGCTAGTACCTAATACCTAGCTTGCCAGGTTCTTATCACAGTAAGTCCAGACTCTGGCCCAACCCAGCCATGAAGCAAAACTGGGAGGGGATAAGAGTAAGACATGGTGCCTCTGATTAGGGCAGATATAAAGACCATAGCAAACTGGGCAAAGGCTTTGAATAATGTCATGGCAGCAGCTGCTATTGCTAGAGTTTGCTAAGAGCCCAGAAAGAGGTTGGGATTCAAGGAACCCATTTTCAGCAGCAAGGGAATGAGGTGGTTGTTGTGCTATTGTATGTGTTGGGAAAGACAGCCTGATACCTCAGTTCAGGTTGGAGGTGGCAGGTTACTGCTGAGATCCACGGCCCATGGAATTCGGGGTTGCAATCCAAGCTTTGGAATCTGGGAAATGTAAGGCCTGGTGGAGGGTGGGAACCTCTCCAAAGGCCAGGTCAGAGTTGTCAGTTCTCTGCACCCCTAAGCCTCCACAACCCACAGGGAGGAACATGCAGGATACCAGCCAAAGAAGAGGGGCCAGAGCCAATCTGCTAAGCCAGGAGGCTAGAGTACAGAGAAAGCCCAGTCCTTGAGTGCATATCTGGTCATTGAGGCTGGGAGAAGTTTCTCTCACCCAGAAACTTCCCCATTAGATGACCACCTCCTCTGATAAAACTCCATTGTATGGGGGAGTAGAAGGGGTCCCACCCTGCCTCTCTTTGCCTCCCCCAAAATATGGCTTTGGAAAGGAGTCTCTCAGAACAGAAAGAAGAAAGCCCTCTGGGAGGTTGGTTTGCCCCTTACAGGGAAGAGATTTTAACAGTCTCATTCAGAAGGCAAGGGGTATCCAAGCTGGAGCTCCTGAGGGTGCTCCTGGCCCTGCCTCCAGCTCCAGGGGAGGAAGGCTGGTTCTCCTCCAGAGTGTTGGCAGGAGGGGTCGGGATACTGATGATAGCGGCCACAAAGTCCCGGTTGTCGCAGTTCAGATCAAGACAGTCATGGAGTTTAGCATTGAGGCTTGAACGGCTGTGGATAAGAGTGGAAAGATGAGGGATGGAGAGAGTACAGCAGATAAGTTGTTTGCCTTGCATGTGGCTAATCTAGGTTAAATACTTGGAATTTCATGAACTCACCAGGAGCAATCCTAGAAAGCAAAGATAGGAGTAACCCTTGAGCCCGGAGAGATAGTACAGCGGCGTTTGCCTTGCAAGCAGCCGATCCAGGACCAAAGGTGGTTGGTTTGTATCCCGGTGTCCCATATGGTCCCCTGTGCCTGCCAGGAGCTATATCTGAGCAGACAGCCAGGAGTAACCCCTGAGCAACACTGGGTGTGGCCCAAAAACCAAAATAAAATAAAATAAAATAAAGTGAAAAAGGAGTAAGCCTTGAGCCCAATAGGAGTGTGGTCCAAAACCAAGGAGGTATGGTAAAGAGAGGGAAAGATTCAGGGTCATTGGTGCAGGGATGCAGAAAGTATATTGGGGGTATTGCAGTTGGAACACTGAATACCTGGAACTGTTATTAAAAACCTTGTAGGGACAGGGATCAGAGCTGTGGCGTTAGAGGTAAGGCATCTGCCTTGCAAGCATTAGCCTAGGACGGACCACAGTTCGATCCCCCAGGGTTTCATATGGTCTCCCCAAGCCAGGAGCGATTTCTGAGTGCATAGCCAGGAGTAACACCTGAGCATCAATGGATGTGGCCCCCCAAAAAACAACACAAAACAAAACAAACGGGGCCGGGCGGTGGCGCTGGAGGTAAGGTGCCTGCCTTGCCTGCGCTAGCCTAGGATGGACCGCGGTTCGATCCCCCGGCGTCCCATATGGTCCCCCAAGAAGCCAGGAGCAACTTCTGAGCGCATAGCCAGGAGTAACCCCTGAGCGTCACAGGGTGTGGCCCAAAAACCAAAAAAAAAAAAACAAACAAACAAACATAAAACAAGATTCATTGGGGCCTGAGCGGTAGCGCTAGAGGTAAGGCATCTGCCTTGCAAGTGTTAGCCTAGGACAGTGGTCAGCAACCTTTTTTCAACTGAGCCAAATTTCGCCAAAACCACGATTGAAATTTATTTTGAGAGCCACACAGGACGCACACTGACAGAGGCTAGGAACAGAGTCTTGACTCCTGGAACAGCCACGAGGCACACAGAAGAGCCAAATTAAAAGTGTAAAGAGTGGGGCCGGGCAGTGGCGCTGGAGGTAAGGTGCCTGCCTTGCCTGCGCTAGCCTAGGACGGACCGCGGTTCAATCCCCGGCGTCCCATATGGTCCCCCAAGAAGCCAGGAGCAACTTCTGAGTGCATAGCCAGGGTGTGGCCCAAAAACAAACAAAGAAAAAAAGTGTAAAGAGCAACATGTGGCTCACGAGCCTCAGGCTGCCGACCACTGGCCTAGGACAAACCATGGTTCAATCCCCCAGCATCCTATATGGTCCCCCCAAGCCAGGAGCGATTTCTGAGCACATAGCCAGGAGTAACCCCTGAGTGTCAAATGGGTGTGGCCTCCCCCCCAAAAAAACACTTTATAAAAAACCTTGTAGGAACAAAAGAAATAGTATAGCAGATAGGACATTTGTCTTGCATTCAGCAAAACAAATTCAGCAAATTCAGAACTGAGTTTGAGCCCTAACACCAAATATAGCCCCCAAATACCATCAGGTATAATTCCCAAGAACAGAGCCTGGAATAAGTTCTGAGCATACTTGACTGTGACAACTGTCATTACCTCCAAATGCTTTGCAAGTCATGGTGTCTTTCCACATAAAAAGACATGGAGGGACTGGCAAGATAGTACACGGGGTAAGATACTTGCCTTGCATGTGGCCTACCCAGGTTCAATCCTGTGCACCAGTGCTCTGAGTACTGCCAGGAGTCACCACTAAGTATAGAGTCAGTAGTAAGCCCAGAACATAGCAGGGTGTGGCCACTCCCCAAATAAATCACTGACAGTTGGAGGTAAGCTAGCTCCCTCCCTCCCTCCCTCCCTTCCTTCCTTCCTTCCTTCCTTCTTGTTACTGAGAGCCAGAAGGTACAGCAAGTAAGGCACCTCCTTTCTTGTGACTAACCCCTGTTTCATCCCAGTATCTCAAGGTTCACTAGCACTACCAGGAGTGGCTCCAATCATCCCACTCCAAAAAACAATCAAACTTGTGCACTTGTAACTGCAATCAGAAAATTTATTGAGCACCTACTAAGGGCTGCAAAATGCTTGCTTTCCCTGCATCCTCAATTATGGTGGTATAAGACAAAGTCTTTACAGTTAAATAGTCTTGGGCTAGACTCTTTTTTTTTTTTTTTGGTTTTTGGGCCACACCCTGTGACACTCAGGGGTTACTCCTGGCTATGCGCTCAGAAGTTGCTCCTGGCTTCTTGGGGGACCATATGGGACGCCGGGGGATCGAACCGCGGTCCGTCCTAGGCTAGCGCAGGCAAGGCAGACACCTTACCTCCAGCGCCACCGTTGGGCTGGACTCTTGATCCTCCCCCTTGTTTTGGTTGTTGGCTATACCTGGCAATACTTAGGAGTTACTCCTGGCTCTGCACTCAGAAATCTCTCCTGGCAGGCTCAGGGGTTCATATGGAATGCCAGAAATCGAACCTGAGTCCGTCCCAGGTCGGCTGCATGCAAGGCAAAGGGACTATCACTGTGCTATTGCTCCAGCCCCTTGACCCCCTTTGAGCACCATTAAATCAACCTACTTCCTTCCTTCATTCCTTCTTCTCTTATACCCTGCCTTCCTTCTCTTCTCTCTCTTTATTTCTATGGTTTGGGGGCCATGCACAGCGGTGCTCAGGGCTTTCTCCCTGCTCTGCACTCAGGCATCACTCCTGGAAATGCTCAGGTGACTGCATGGGATGCCAGGGATCAAACCCAGTTGGGCCACAAGCAAGTCACGCTCCCTATCAGCTGTACTATCATTACGCTGCAAGTCCAGCTAAATCTATCTTTCTTCTCATAGGGAGCATATGGATAATATTATTTCCTGTTTTCTGGGGTTGTCAGGTGAGTTAATAAAGGGTACAAAATGCCTGGTATATAAAGTATACAGGATAGAGCTGGAGTGATAACACAGCAAATAGAGAATTGGCCTTGCACACAGCAGACCCGGGTTCGAATACCTGATATCCCATATGGTCTCCAAGCACTGCCAGGAGTGATTTCTGAGTGTAAAGCCAGGAGTAATCTCTGAGTACTGCCAGGTGTGGCCCAAAAGACAAGCAAAAATAAAATTAAAAAAAAAAACTAAAAAAATGGGCCAGAGAGATAGCACAGCGGTAGGGTGTATGCCTTGCATGCAGAAGGATGGTGGGGTGGTTTGAATCTCGGCATCCCATATGATCCCCTGAGCCTGCCAGGAGCAATTTCTGAGTGTAGAGCCAGGAGTAACCCCTGGGTACTGCCGGGTGTGACCCATAAACAAACAAACAAACAAAAAAACCAAAAACCAAAACAAAAAAGCCAAAAGTAAATGAATAAAATAAAATAAAATAAAATAAAGTGGGCCTGGAGAGACAGCACAGTGGTAGAGCGTTTGCCTTACACGCGGCCAAACCAGGATGGACCCCAGTTCGATTCCCAACATCCCATATGGTCCCCCAAGCCTGCCAGGTGAGATTTCTGAGCGCAGAGCCAGGAGTTACCCCTGAGCACTACCGGTGTGACCCAAAATAAAAGCAAAAATAAATAAATAAAAATAAAAAAATAAATAAATAAAATAAAGTATATAGGCAAAGTATTATTTGGAGGTGGGTTTGGGCCACACCCAGTGATGCTCAGGGGTTATTCCTAGCTATGCACACAGAAATCGCTCCTGGCTCGGGGGTCTATAAGGGACGTCAGGAATCAAACCTAGATCCATCCTGGGTCAGCTGTGTGCAAGGCAAATGCCCTATCACTGTGCTATCGCTTCGGCCTCTAGGCAAAGTATTATTAACTTTCATAATTACTCTTTGGAATGCCCAAATCCTTACAATAATAGCTTCTACTAAGAACCATGCCATGTGGTCCTGGTTCTTCCTCAGTTTATCCCTCCTCCACCCCCATTCTACTCTCCTGGCAGCAGCTGCCCCTGGGGTTTCTTTGGTCTGTCCCAAAGCACATGTTTCCATCTTCCACCCTTGCTCAGACTATGTGCACTTCTCAGTAAGTTTTCCCTCTCCCCACAGCACTAACTCCCTTGGCTATGATGTTACCTCAACAAAGCCCCCCTTGACCACACCATTAGAATAGAAGCATTACCCCACTCTTGCCCACTCTGTCCTTCCTTGATTTCTTTTTTCTTCTCCACTATCTATCTTCCTTAATTTCTTTTTCTTCTTCACAATTAATACTCTACATCATCTTTCTTTGTTTATTCAATGAGTCATCTGGCTAGAATAAGAGTTCTAGAGGTCAGAAAATACTGCTGCCTATTCAGTGCTGTATCCAAATTGTATGTAGTAGGTGCTCAATAAATGTCTGTTGATATTATGAAAAGGCTGGAGAGATAATACAGCATACAGTGCATTGTCTTGCATGTGCCCAGGTTCAACCCCCAGTAACCAATATAATCCCTGACAAGCACTAGATGTGATCTCTGAGCACAGAATCAGGAATAAGCCTCAAGCACTATTGGGTGTGGAGAAAATAAAAACAAAAATAAAGTCACTCTGGGCCAGAGAGATAGCATGGAAGTAAAGCATTTGCCTTGCATGCAGAAGGTCGGTGGTTCGAAACCCAGCATCCCATATGGTCCCCCGAGCCTACCAGAAGCGATTTCTGAGCATAGAGCCAGGAGTAAACCCTGAGTGCTGCCATGAGTGACCAAAAATAAAAAAATAAAATAAAGTCACTCAAGGATTTGAATTTTCAGGGTCAGAGCAACAATATACAGCAGGTAGAGCATTTGCCTTGCATGCATCCAACCCATGTTCAATCCCCATCACCCCATATGGTTCGCTGAGCCTACCAGGAGTGATCCTTGAGCACAGATGTGAGTCCCCATACTTCAATATCATTCCATATGCTGGCCTGGGCAACCTACTCTCCCTGAAGTGGACTCATTGAAATCACACTGGTGCTGTGGGACAGAAGCCGCCTACAGCAGTTGGGTCTGAGTTTCTACATATTATTTTGGTTTGGGGGGGGGCACATGCAACAATGCTCAAGAGCCATTTCCAGATCTGTGCTGGGGGTGCTCCTACATCTGTGTTTGGGGAATACATGCTGTGCTGGGGATAGAACCCAATCGACCAGTATGTGTTCATCCTATTGAACTATCTACCCCTCTAGCACTCTTTAGGCAGAGAGGAGTTTCCCAAGCAGTATGTTCGGGGAACTGTCCTTATGATTCTTAGACAATTGGGTCTCTGGCTTAATACAAGTGCCTAATAATGCCATGCCATTGCAGTCTTATTATAGTATGGGGAATTCACTGGGCCACACTGGTGGTACTTGGAGTATGTCCATTATGTTCAGTAGTGCGTGGAGACTTCTAGGGCTGCACCCGGAGGCCCCTATGCAGTGCTAGGAATCAAACCGTGGTTTGTTATGACAGTGCCTTAGCCCCTGTCCTCTGATTCCAGCCCTTGGTCTGAGCTTTAGTTTGTCTCTGGGAGTCCTAACATTCCAGTCCTTCAGTCAAGCTCTATGCTTATCCCAGAAGGGCCCAGCAGGGTGGGTGAGGACTTACCTCTGAGGCACAGGGCTTCTCTGCAGCCCTGCCATTGTGTCCAGCTCCTGCATACTGCCACGACTGACTGAGGCGGTGGAGTTGGCAAGGCGGATGGCACGGCGTCTGGCCCTACGGGGGCAGCAATAGGCAAGCAGGCTGCCAGGCCCCATGGGCTGAGAAGACACAGAGGTGCTGCGGCTAGTGCGGCCACCCAGTGACATAGTGCCCAAGGTCTCACTATAGGTTAACTCATCTGCAAACTCGTGGCACTGTGGGCAGAAACAAGGTGTAGTCAGAACAACAGCTGAGACCTGGCACTAAGTCTTGGTACAAGCAGTTTCTAGAAGTTTCTCTCTGTCTCTGTATGTTGGTCTCCCTTTTCCTCTGTCTCTCACACTCACTCTATCTCTCACTGTCTCTGTCTTTTTTGGGGGGTCACACTCGGCAGCACTCAGGGGTTATTCCTGGCTCTACGCTCAGAAATCACTCCTGGCAGGCTTGGGGGATCATATGGGATGCCGGGATTCGAACCACCGTCCTTCTGCATACAAGGCAAACACCCTACCTCCGTGCTATCTCTCTGGCCCTTGTCTCTGTCTTTAATCTCTATTCCTATCTTTCTTTTTGTTGTGAAGCAAGATAGATTTTTGTTTGGTTGGTTGGTTGGTTGATTTTTTTTGTTTGTTTTTGGGGTCACAGCCAATGATGTTCAGTGGTTACTTCTTGCTCTGCACTCAGGAATTACTCCTAACAGTTTTTGAGGAACCATATGAGATGCTGAGAATCAAACTTATGTTAGATTTATGCTAAGCTAATTTCCTACCCATTGTACAATAATCTATAGCTCCAAATCAAGATAGTTTTTTTTTTTTTGGTTTTTGGGCCACACCCAGCAGTGCTCAGGGATTACTCCTGGCTGTCTGCTCAGAAATAGCTCCTGGCAGGCACAGGGGACCATATGGGACACCGGGATTCGAACCAACCACCTTTGGTCCTGGATTGGCTGCTTGTAAGGCAAACGCCGCTGTGCTATCTCTCTGGGCCCAAATCAAGATAGTTTTTACTGAGTAAAACTTATTTAGAAAGGTGTGAGGGGATGCACTACTGTGTCTAAAAAGTAAATGGGAGGAATACTGGAGCAATTTCACAGTGGTAGGGTATTTGCTTTGCATGCAGTCACCTGGGACTGACCCAGGTTGGATCTCTGGTATCCCATATGGTCCCCCGAGCCTGCCAGGAGCGGTTTCTGAGTGCAGAGCCAGGAGTAACCCCTGAGAACCACTGGCTGTGGCCTGAAAACCAAAAAATAAAAATAAAAAGGAATTGAGAGAGAAAAGTAAAATGTCTATCCTAGAGGCAGACAGGGGAGGGCAGGAGGAAAACTGGGGAGGTCAGTGCCAGGAAATGGGTACTAGTAAAGGGCCATTTAAGTCATACATTGTATGACTGAAACAAAATCATGAACAACTTTGTAACCATAATGCTTAAATAAAGTATTTAGTTAAAAAATAAATGTGAGGGGAGGGGCCAAGCTAAAAAAAAAAAGAAATGTAATAAGTTTCAAGTGTTTGTGTTTTGTTTTGGAGCCATACCCACCAATGCTCAGGTAGCAGTGGCACAGCGGTAGGGCTTTCGTTGGGAATTGATTGAACTCAGTCAGCTGTGTGAAAAGGAAATGCCCAATTCTCTACTTTCTCTCTAAAAGCCCTCTTTCTACTTTTGTCCCAATCTCTGTGTCTGCCTGCATATATCTCTCACTCTGTCTTTTTTCTCACTCTCTCTGTCTCTGTACTCTCACTCTACCTCTCTCTGCCTGAGATTGAACCCAGAGCCCCACATCTATGAGGCACATCCTCTGCCACAGAGCACAGCATCCCAGGATCCAGGAAGTTGTTTTCAGTTGCCTCCCTTGGGTTCTAGGGCCATTCTTTCAGGAAGCCCTACTTAATGCTCACAGTTAGTAATGCTAACACCCCACCTGTTCCCCGGAGGAGGCTCAGCAGCAGAGGGTTTCCCTTCCGTCAGCCACACCCCCATTCCCTCAACTACACCAAAAGACAAAGGCCTCACCGTTGTCTTCTCCAGACAGTGAAGCAGGTGGTGATGTTGGTGCTCAAAGGCAGAACGATTTCTAAAGAACAATACTTGCTCGTCCCTGCTACCACTGCCCTAGATTACACAGAGCAGAAAGATAGTCTCAGTTCCTCAGGTTTTCAGGCATCACTACCAGGATCACAATCTCATCCTCTACCTACCTCAAGGCCCCCATTCTGCTTGTACTGCAGGAAGGCATTGGTGGTACCACTCTTTGCCAAGCGGATCCTTGCCAGGCGCACTTTCTATCAAGAGAGGAGGTAGAAGGGGTGAGGCAGGGAAAGCCAGAGAAACTTGGCCAAGGAGGGAGAGGGGCCCTTCATTGGGTAGGTGTGGTTACCTGCTGGGCTCGGCGCTTGTCTGCACGCTGGTTCTGATGGTAGATGCGGCTAAAGTTGGATACAATGACTGGCACTGGCAGGGCAATGACCAGAACACCACTGAGTGAACAGATGGATCCAAAAATCTTTCCAGCAATGGTGCTGGGTACCATGTCTCCATAGCTGTCAGGGGGTGATGCGTAGGAGAAAAGTAGGACAAGGTCAAAGCAAATACTCACTACCACTTAGTCCCCCACCCTCCATTCCATCCAACCCTAATTGTCTCAGTAATCCAAACTCTCTGAGCCTCAATTTTGTAAATATAACATTTTATTCTGTAAAATGAAGGGTTGACCTTTCTGGCCATCATTGAAGATTGAATGAGAAATGAACCTGGCCCTTAGTTCCTACCATCTGCTGCGTACAAACTACACACTAAGCATCTGAGAAGGAGGAAGATCTAGGCAGGAATATAACCTCTGGGAGAAGAAAACCAACTACCCCTACCCAACTGAAAGAGCCAAGAGACCCAGGAGCAAAGCTCTATTTATTTTGATTGCACCTTTTAGGTAAAGCCTTGAAACTGTCTTAGGAAAAAGCAGGAGGGGAGCCTTGAAACTTGCTTTATTCAGGTCATCACCTCCCATGGAGATGAAGCAGAGGCAAGCTTGTATTGAAGGTGAGGTAGAGGAAGTTTGGGATATACCCAGAGGTATTCAGTGCTTATTCCTGGCTTTGAGCCCAGGGATCACTCCTAGCAGGGCTCAGGATACCATGTATGGTGCTAGGATCAAACCTGGGTCATCTGCATGCAAAGCAAGCACTCTAACCACTATATTATGGCTCTGGTCCCAGTAGACACAACCTTCCCAAGTAGTTTCACAGCAGGAACACACAAAGCTCAAAGACGTTTCACTGACTCAGATGCCTGGAATCATATAATCCACTTTTTCTAAGCAGAAGATCTGTAAAAGTCTTCCACAGAAACACCAAGTGTGTTGACTACAGCTTTCAGACCTCTTCTCAGGCTGGCCCTTGCTCTTTAGCCTACCGGAATGGCTCATCTGACTTTATTTTATCTCATTACAAAATTTCTCTATTGGGCTGGAGAGATAGTACAGTAAATAATGCATGTGCCTTGCATACACCAGATCTGGGTTCTATCCCTGGCATATCATATGGTTGACTGAGAACCACCAGGAGTAACCTTTTTTTTTTTTTTGGTTTTTGGTTTTGAGTCACACCCAGCAGTGCTCAGGGGTTACTCCTGGATCTCTGCTCAGAAATTTCTCCTGGCAGTCTCTGGGGACCCTAGGGGAAGCCGGGATTCGAACCACCGTCCTTCTGCATGCAAGGCAAACGCCTACCTCCATGCTATCTCTCCGGCCCAGGAGTAATTTCTGAGTGCAGAAACAGGAGTAATCACTGATCATCATTCAATGTGTCCCAAAAACTAAAAAAAAAAAGTCCATCCAACTTGGTTCTATGCTGTGTCATCTCAGATTATGTCTTGAACTGCAAGATATGAGCTGCAGCTATCCATCCTTTTCAGGCTTGTGGTGAGAACTGAATAGGGCAAAAAGCCATCAAAATATCCAGCTCTGGGTCACAGAGAGGACAGCAAATAAGGTGCTCGCCTTGCATAAAGCCTACCAGGCTTTGATCCCAAAGCTCAGTTGTCACCTGAGCACCTCCAAGAATGATCTCTGAACAGAGTCTAAGCACTGCCAGGTGTTGCCTGCCACCAAAAAAATTCTAGTTCCATCCTGTTTTA
The DNA here is from genome assembly GCF_024139225.1 of Suncus etruscus. Classification (NCBI taxonomy): domain Eukaryota; kingdom Metazoa; phylum Chordata; class Mammalia; order Eulipotyphla; family Soricidae; genus Suncus; species Suncus etruscus. The sequence continues at coordinate 53,689,538 of NC_064868.1, read as the reverse complement.
TTATTTTTACTTTTTCTATTATTACTATTTGTTCATCAATCCAATCCTAAACCTCCAAACAGAATGAATTTCTAGGCTATTAAAACCTCAAGTTAATTCTGTACCTCTATTAAAGGACTGAAAAGCCCTGCCCATCTATTCAACAGATACTGAACATAACTATGTGTCTGATCTCAAGTAGGGGGATTTGGGAAAAGATTATAGTAGTTGG